>NC_064927.1:51397249-51700280 GCF_023897955.1 Schistocerca gregaria
TAGACGAATGTTGAAAATTAGGTGGACTGATAAGATAAGGCATGAGGAGGTTCTACGCAAAATCGGAGAGGAAAGGAATATGTGGAAAACGCTGATAAGGAGAAGGGACAGGATGATAGGACATCTGCTAAGACATGAGGGATTGACTTCCATGGTACTAGAGGGAGCTGTAGAGGGCAAAAACTGTAGAGGAAGACAGAGATTGGAACACGTCAAGCAAATAATTGAGGACGTAGGTTGCAAGTGCTACTCTGAGATGAAGAGGTTAGCACAGGAAAGAAATTCGTGGCGGGTCACATCAAACCAGTCAGTAGATGGACGACAAAAAAAAAAAAAAGGTCGTTCAGGTCCTCGTGTAAGTGTTTGCCAGCTTGTGTGTGTAATTGCTGTTGTTTCTACTGACGGACATTTTAGATGTTGTCAGCGTTCTGAGTGAGTCGGTCTGTTGTTGCGGACCAGGGAAGTTATCTTCGCACTGTGCAGTCAGCTGGGGCAGCTGGAGGTCCGTGCGCAGTGTCGGAGCGTGTCTGGAGATGTCCGAGCGCTACGAGCTTCGTAGGTCACCGACCCGGAACGTCAAAGTTGAGTAGTGCTTTCAACTACCTAAGCCACGTCCACTTATGTTGTGTGGTTCGTTTCGGTGGTTCGCTGTTGGGGAGGTTTCCCTGTGAGCAACAGCAAGTGTTTGCGTTGCTGAAATTTAGTCTCCATGTTGTGCAATAAACTATATTGGTTGACTACAATTCAAGTGCACCAACGGAATTTTCTGCCTTGCGGCCGTTAGTGTGTTGGTTACCTGCCCTGGCCAGTGACATAAATTCAGACAGTGTTCCTTTTCGGTGAAGTTACTATCTTACCGTATTTCAAATTTACGTGCACCAGTGGAATTTTCTGCCTTGTGGCCGTTAGTGTTCTGGTGACCTGCCCTGGCCACTAATGTAATTTCAGGCAGCGTCCTTTCCTCACCTGTTGTCGCTGTCCAACACGGTGACAGCTGACACATATTTCATTGTGGATAATGATGTTCGTAGCCTTTCGTGTTTGAGTCCTCGTGTACCGATTGGTGGCAAGCAAGTCGTTTCGTCGGTCCGTCCGTGGCTGCCCCCTGGTTGGGTTCCGACGGATCAGGTATAGCTGGGCTCACCACCTGCCTCACCTAAGTGATCGAGGGCAGACCGAGCTCCCTGGAGGCTTCTGAGTGCCGTTTTCTTTATTGTCCTTCCCACCTTTGTTTAACTGTCTGTTTACAATCTATCATAGCCAATGATTTAGAAAATTCTTGTTTTCACTGCATTTTATGTATTTTTGAATTTTGGAAAATCAATTGTGGGCCTTCAGCCGCTTAAATCCTTATTCTAAAACAAAAAAAAGACACATTGCGGCCTTCTGCCTTTGAAAGGTTATGCTAATTTATTTTAAAATCTTGAAAATATTATTGTGGGCCTTCAGCCATTTGTACTGCATCTTCTTTATGTTTGTGTATTCAACCTTTCCTTGAGGCTTTCAGCCTAGCTGTGTGTATTTGTGTTAATTATTTTATTTGCAATTTTAACTGCATGTTTTTACCACTTGAGATTTATCTTATTGCTTTAAGATTTCTTGTTTAGAGGCCTTCAGCCGTGAAATAATTGAGACTCTTAGTTCTAAAGCTTCAGCTATGTGCAGTTAAAAGGTGTTATAAAATTACAACAAATTACAATTTTGAGTGAACCTGACCGACACCTTATTTGACCATTTCCACAATCCTAATCACCTGTTCTGCCCAGCGGGTTTAGCGGGCGTTTCACCAACTGCATGTACTCAGTAGAAATTGCACACACGTTATATCGCATTTTTTCTGCAATTAGTCTACACTACCACCACCTACAATATTTGTCATTCCTCCTGAAACATCCTGTATAATTATCCGTGTCTCGACGGGTCACCGAAAGTTTTCAGTGCTAGACGCACGTCATCGTCCGGACCCTCGCGGGAATACAGTGTGGCTGTGAGCGAGTGGAATAATGGACACGGGGCTACCGCTTATGTGCCATGCGGAAAAGATGGGAATTTGCATCTGAAGAGGAGTGTGTGTAGGTAGGTCCCGCAGGCAAATTAGGCGTTGTGTCATGATAGCGCAATGGTCAGCGCGTCTACCTCGGAAGCAAGCGGTCAATGTTCGAACCCCGGCGAGTACAAATTTTCATTTGCCGCTGTTGGTGTATTTCAACGCCCTGTTACAGTGTGGACATCTATCCTTCGATATTTAAGATGCTACTTTTTTTTTTTTTTTTTTTTTTTTTTTTTTTTTTTTTTTTTTTTTGACACAATACAAGTGATATGGGAACTTCTTGCCATCAACATAACGTGACTTCAACGGCATCCATTCCTTAGTCATTGCTTTGTGATGGCGCAAACCCATGTCATATGTATTCAAATCAGATTGTAGAGCATATTTAGTCAAATAACGAATGGTCAGTATACAAGTATTTACGAACAGTAGAAGTAGAATTGCAGCGAGTTGATCACTTAACTACGTGCAAGGTTGAGTACCTGTGTAGTGAGTCATTTCAGCTGCATACCTGACGATAATATTTGTCAAACAATACACTGCAGAATTAATGTAATACCCGCACGATGATCTCTGTAGTCATACTGTATCATGGAATACTACGTTCATTAAATCAGATTAGTCAAGCTGATGCCAAATAAAGAGAAGCGACGACGCCACCACACTATCTTTACTTAAGTAGGCAGACAGGGCTAGATTATGTGCGCCACCATTAACGTTACTGTAAGCAAAACTGTACAGAAACCAGATGGCTGTTATAAGAGTCGAGGGGCATGAAAGGGAAGCAGAGGTTGGGAAGGGAGTGCGACACGGTTGTAGCCTATCCCCGATGTTATTCAATCTGTATATTGAGCAAGCAGTAAAGGAAACAAAAGAAAAATTCGGAGTAGGTATTAAAACCCATGGAGAAGAAATAAAAACTTTGAGGTTCGCCGATGACATTGTAATTCTGTCAGAGACAGCTAAGGACTTGGAAGAGCAGTTGAAGGGAATGGACAGTGTCTTGAAAGGAGGATATAAGATGAACATCAACAAAAGCAAAACGAGGATAATGGAATGTAGTTGAATTAAGTCGGGTGATGCTGAGGGAATTAGATTAGGAAATGAGACACTTAAAAGAGTAAAGGAGTTTTGCTGTTTGGGGACCTAAATAACTGATGATGGTCGAAGTATAGAGGATATAAAATGTAGACTGGCAATGGCAAGGAAAGCGTTTCTGTAGAAGAGAAATTTGTTAACATCGAGTTTTAAGCGTCAGGAAGACGTTTCTGAAAGTATTTGTATGGGGTGTAGCCATGTATGGAAGTGAAACATGGACAATAAACAGTTTGGACAAGAAGAGAATAGAAGCTTTTGAAATGTGGTGCTACAGAAGAATGTTGAAGATTGGGTGGGTAGATCACATAACTAATGAGGAGGTATTGAATAGGATTGGTTAGAAGAGAAGTTTGTGGTACAACTTGACTAGAAGAAGGGATCGGTTGGTAGGACATGTTCTGAGGCATGAAGGAGTCACACGTTCAGCGTTGGAGGTCAGCGTGGAGGGTAAAAATCGTAGAGGGAGACCAAGAGATGAATACACTAAGCAGATTCAGAAGGATGTAGGTTGCAGTGGGTACTGGGAGATGAAGAAGCTTGCACAGGATAGAGTAGCATGGAGAGCTGCATCAAACCAGTCTCAGGACTGAAGACCACAACAGCAACAAGCAAAAAAATGGTGCAAGTGGCTCTGAGCACTATGGGACTTAACATCTTTGGTCATCAGTCCCCTAGAAGTTAGAACTACTTAAACCTAACTAACCTAAGGACATCACACACATCCATGCCCGAGGCAGGATTCGAACCTGCGCCCGTAGCGGTCGCGCGGTTTCAGACTTTAGCGCCTAGAACCGCTCCGGCTACCCCCGGCCGGCTACTACTGTAAGCAGTTTGACAGCATAACACCACAACATCCACTGACAGCCTGTACCATTATCATCATACACGCGGTGAATACAAGTTGCTGATGTTTGTCAAGAATAGCAGAAAGCGCCTCATGAATGTGAAGTTCCATTTGCATTACGCCTAGGACAGAGAGAATCCTAAATAACAGTAAGAGGTTACCCAATGAAGGGAAGAGGCCACGTACTGTCTCGAGTTTGATATTAAGGTAGTTCCCAATAATTTCACACTAACGGGCTCTTTTTGCTATCGGAATACTCATATGGGAATCATCAAAGTGTAATTCCTAGAACACTCAGATACCTTAAAAACACTCCGCCTTCAGGGCACAAGTGGCCCATCGGTACCATCCGACCGCCGTATCATCCTCATGGAGGATGCGGATAGGAGGGGCATGTGGTCAGCACACCGCTCTCCTGGACATTATGATGATTCTCAGTGACCGGAGCAGCTACTATTCGGTCGAGTAGCTCCTCAATTGGCATCACGAGGCTGAGAGCATCCCGAAAAATGGCACCAGCACATGGTGGCGCGAATGGTCACCCATCCAAGTGCCGGCCACGCCCGACAGTGCTTAACTTTAGTGATCTGACGGGAAACGGTGTATACACTGCGGCAAGGCCGTTGCCCACCTACCTTAACAACACCTAATTTTGGATTGAATATGACTCGGAAAGCGAAGTTAATGCAGTCTGAAATGCACTCGCAGTTCTGTTGCCTGCCGGGTCAATTCCGTAAAGTGTTAGGACAGCTGACAGATATTGCTGAATACAGCCATGTGCAAATATCTTCACTGCTCTAGGGAAACTCGTCTTTGTTTCATTTTTTCCATACCGTAATTAGCACAATAAAATACGGCTTACCCTGATGAAGAACTTAATGCCCGCAAGTCCTTAAACAAGATTCTGCGAGCGGTTGTAATGAATGAAAGGAAATAGACTGTTAGACAAAAGAATGTAGAACTCATTGCTTTTTGCGCTTCTGATAGGGCCTGCGATAGGAATCTGGTGTGATATTATGCTTGATACCTTAAACTGTTTATTATTTACATCATGGCAGCAACACCGACAACCGTTACGAAATTGTCTCGAATGAAAAACAGCCCACAGTTGCACTAATTACGTTTATTCTAAACCTTGACCGTGCTTTCCGCTATAATAATATAGCATTCTATATTATTATAGGAGACCCCATGGTCAAAGTTTACAATAAACGTAATTAGTGCAACTGTGGGCTGTTTTTTATTCGAGACTATACTACACTACTGACCATTAAAGTTGCTACACAACGAAGATGAAGTGCTACAGACGCGAAATTTAACCGTCAGCAAGAAGATGCTGTGAAATGCAAATGATTAGCTTTTCAGAGCATCCACAGAAGGTTGGCGCCGGTGGCGACACCTACAACGTGCTGACATTAGGAAAGTTTCCAACTGATTTCTCATACACAAACAGCAGTTAACCGGCGTTGCATGGTGAAACGTTGTTGCGATGCCTCGTGTAAGGAGGAGAAATGCTTACGTACCATCACATTTCCGACTTTGATAAATGTCGGATTGTAGCCTATCGCCATTGCGGTTTATCGTATCCCGACATTGCTGCTCGCGTTAGTCGAGATCCAATGGCTGTTAGCAGAATATGGAATCGGTAGGTTCAGGAGGGTAATTCGGAACGCCGTGCTGGATCCGACGGCCTCGTATCACTAGCAGTCGAGATGAAAGGCATCTTATCCGCATGGCTATAACGGGTAGAGCAGCCACGTCTCGATCCCTGAGTTAACAGATGGGGACGTTTGTAAAACAACAACCATCTACACGAACAGTTCGACGACGTTTGCAGCAGCACGGACTATCAGCTCGGAGAGCTTGTCTGCGGTTAGCATTGGCGCTGCGCCACAGACAGGAGCGCCTGCGATGGTGTACTCGACGACGAACCTGGGTGCACGAATGGCAAAACGTCATTTTTTCGGATGAATCTAGGTTCTGTTTACAGCATCATGGTGGTCGCATCCGTGTTTGGTGACATCGCGGTGAACACACATTGGAAACCTGTATACGTCATCGCCGTACTGGCGTATCACCTGGCCTGATGGTATGGGGTGCCATCGGTTACACGTCTGGGTCACCTCTTGTTCGCTTTGACAACACTTTTAACAGTGGACGTTCTTCATTCGACCCCTGCGAAATCCTACATTTCAGCAGAATAATGCACTACCGCATGTTGCAGGACCTGTTCCGGCCTTTCTGGATACAGAAAACGTTCGACTGCTGCCCTGACCAGCACATTCTCCAGATCTCTCACCATTTTAAAACCTCTGGTCAGTGGTGGCTGTGCAACTGGCTCGTCACAATACACCAGTCACTACTCTTGATGAACTGTAGTATCATGTTGAAGCTGCATGGGCAGCTGTTCCTATACACGCCATCCGAGCTCTGTTTGACTCAATGCCCAGGCGTATCAAGGCCGTTATTACGGCCAGAGGTGGTTGTTCTGGGTTCTGATTTCTCAGGATCTATGCACCCAAATTGCGTGACAATGTAATCACATGTGAGTTCTAGTATAATATATTTGTCCAATGAATATCCGTTTACCATCTGCATTTCTTCTTATTGTAGCAATTTTAATGGCCAATAGTGTTTTTTTCACTTATTATTGAAACAAAATCTATGATATGAGAAGAGGAAATGACTTACATGCTTGTCAGAATCTTTAGTTTTTTGTGTTTATTTTCTCACATCATACGAAAAAAGTAGTGCGCTGATATGAGGGGAAAATATGAAGTATACGCTTCAAAGGCATAATATTTGCTTGCGTGCCATTATTGCATGCGTGATAGCTCTGCAGTTAATTTTTGTGTTTTGGATATGTTGTGAAATCACCTCACATTCCTTTGTGAGAAAGTTCCTATTTTCTTGGGATTCAAACAGAGTGGACATTTCATCACTGGTTAATATTCTGATGACAAATGACATGATACCCGTTCCAATTGCCCCATGGCACCTGTGATTAGAGTCTCACGTTTATTACTATAAGAACACGCAGGCAGTGATGTCCGCTCACTGCAGTCAGAGCCAAGGTGATTTCTTTTTGTTTGCGGCTAAGTGTCCGTTGCAGTGTCCACGCTCAGCGAACATAAACAAATCGCGGCGGCATTGGGCACTGCTAATCGCTGCAGTTGTCGCGAGTGTCGACAGCAAGAGCACACTGTGTCTGCTAACGATATTTATGGGGTTGATACATCTTACTCACTTCACGTAACACGCAGGACATGGGTTGGGGAAAAATCCAGTTTGTAGCAACTAGCCATTACATTAAAATACTTTACACATATTTTTGGTGCAATATTCATTGTTGCTAGTCTCTCTCTCTCTCTCTCTCTCTCTCTCTCTCTCTCTCTCTCTCTCTCTCTCTCTCTCTCTCTCTATCTCTCACACACACACACACACACACACACACACACACACACACACACACACACGCGCGCGCGCGCGCACACAGTCATTCATTCCCGCCATAGTGGCGACTGCTGTCTGTTGAACAACACATGCGCCGATCAATTACACAGATACACAGCGACCGGAAGGTGTCTGAGTTGTTGGCAACAAGCTCTAGCTATGATTGGACACACCCTTGGGGAAGAATTCGTAGTGCAAGACACACTTTTGGAGCTATCAGATGGAAAATATTATGTTCACACTACTCTTTGCTCGAGTTTACGTCTTTTGGTAGGGCTCAGCCTTTTATTTCTTAGGAAGTTAGCTATAAAGGCGTCATAGCTCGTCACTAGTAACAGTACTGCATAGGAATGCTGATGACGTTCAATAATAATCACTCCGTTGATTTTTGTTGTTTCGAATTAGAGCATCCAGTACTCATACAGCAGAGTTCTGAAATTTGTCTGTTGAATCAAATGTCACATGATGGTTAAACTGTAATCCATCAGTTGTATCAGTAGTCGAGACTTCCTGAATGTGGAAAATCATTCCTGCTAGGAACAAGTCCTTCTTGTTGAAACAAGAACACCTTTTCTGGCGTATTTTTCCCAAAAGCACTCGCTCTACACGCAGTTCAAATCTTTCGAGCTGCCTGTTGTGCATTCACGCCTCTATTATACCAAAAGTAAATATTGTGTTGCCGATGCTACACTTTCAAATTCGAACATGACAGTTGATACATACACTGACAGCGTCGCGCAGCCTTCACCTGGGAGGGGACCCCGATTTCAGGCGGTGGGTGGCGTCTGGTCGGTGAAGGACGAGGAGATAGTGTTCAACGTCCCGTCGACAGCCAGGTCATTACAGACTGAACACAAGTTCGGGGAAGCAAATCAGCTGTGTCCTTTCAAAGGAACCAACCATTACGGCATTTCCCTGAACGATTTAGGGAAATCACGGAAACTTAAATGAGGATGGCCGGAGACGGGTTTGAACCGTCGTTCTCCCGAATGCGAGTCCAGTTCCCTAACCACGGCGTCACCTCGCTCGGTAGCCGCTGCAGCGCGAGGAAACACTCGAGAGTAAGCAGCCACGAGCTGCGGAATTGTTTGTGGAAGTACTCGTTGTTGCTGGTGGGTAGAATGTGAAGCGAATTATCTTCGATGTTCAATCACACTCATAACTTTAGACGAGGGCCGAAATATGATAAAACTAAAATAAAAAATGCGGTTGGACGCGAACACGAGACTGTAAGCTTAGAAGACACGACGATTACCACTTTTTTTTGCATTTTGTTCGTTATTGATCTTTGTGTTTGGTCGTTGCGGAAGTCACAAGTCATCCTGTTCAAGTTCGGTGGTTGATGCTTCCACTCAGTTTTTTATTACAGAGGCCAACCGGTTGTCTGACCGAACATGCTGAGCTACCATGCCGGCAGTGGCACGATAACATCTCGGAAGTAGAGAACACTTCCTCCTCATCGTTCCGCATCCAACAGTGTTGCCATATTAGCGTTCTCAGTGGCGGTCAGTTTTATTGACAACCTTTTTTATCTCTAAGACTGTACGTGTCATCTGTCAGAGTCGTATCTAGACGTAGCTGGCCGCTGTGGCCAAGCGGCTCTAGGCACTGCAGTCCGGAACCGCGCTGCTGTTGTGGTCGCAGTTCGAATCCTGCCTCGGGCATGGATGTGTGTGATGTCCTTAGGTTAGTTAGGTTTAAGTTGTTCTAAGTTCTAGGGGACTGATGACTTCAGATGTTAAGTCCCATAGTGTTAAGAGCCATTTGAACAAGTATCTAGACGTATCAGGGGTCCAATCACACTCCAACTGCACATGCCCCACACCATTACAGAGCCTTCACCACCTTGAACAGTCCGCTGTTGACATGCAGGGTCCATGGATCAAATGGCTCTGAGCACTATGAGACTTAAATGCTGTGGTCATCAGTCCCCTAGAACGTCGAACTACTTAAACCTAACTAACCCAAGGACATCTATGCCCGAGGCAAGTTTCGAACGTGCGACAGTAGCGGTCGCGTGGGTCCAAACTGTAGCGCCTAGAACCGCTCGGCCACTCCGGCCGGCTCAGGGTCTATGGATTCATGAGGTTGCGTCCATATCTTTACACATCTATCCACTCGATACAACCTGGAACGAGACTCGTCCGACCAGCCAACATGTTTCCAGTCGTCAACAGTCCGATGTCAGTGTTGATGCTTTGTGTCGTGCAAACGTCAAGGGTACAAGAGCGGGCCTTCGGCTCCGAAAGCGCATATCGTTGAACAGTTGGCACGCTGACACTTGCTGATGGCGCAGCATTGAAATCTGCAGCAATTTGTCGAAGGGTTGCACTTGCGTCACATTGAACGATTCTCTTCCGTCGTCGTGGGTCCTGTTGTTGCACGATATTTTTCCGGCCGCAGCGGTGTCAAGGATTTGATGTTTTACCAGATTCCTGATGTTCACGGTACACTCGTAAAATGGTGATATATGAAAATCACCATTTATTCGCTACCTCGGAGATGCTATGTCTGATCGCTCGTGCGTCGACTGTAACACTACGTTCAAACCCCCTTAAATCTTTATAACCTGCCATTGTAGGAGCAGCAACCTACCCAAAATTTCCAGGCGGTCCCCGGAACGAATCCGCCTGGCGGGTTAGTGTCGAGGTCCGGTGAGCGAGCAAGTCTGTGGATGGTTGTTAGGTGGATTTTCCACCTGCCTCGGCGAATGCGGGCTGGTTCCCCTTATCCCGCCTCAGCTACACTATGTCGGCGATTGCTGTGCAAACAAGTTCTCGACGTACGCGTACACCACCATTATTCTACCACGCAAACATAGGGTTTACACTCGTCTGGTGTGAGACGTTCCCTGGAGCATCCACCGAGGGCCGAACCGCGCATAACCCTGGGTTCGGAGTTCGGCGGCGGAGGGGTGAAGTGGACTGCGGTAGTCGTCGTGGGGTTGTGGACCACTGCGGCTGTGGCGGGGACGGAGCCTCTCCGTCATTTCTTGGGCCCCCAGTTAACGTAACATAAAATAACCTACCTAACAACTTGGCCTGATACTTGTTGTCTTATACAGGGTGGAGAAAAGTTGTGTCATGAAATTTTAATCCTGGATAGTTGATGCCAGTAGGAACCGAAATTACTAACGTTGTGTAAGTCGACAACGCAACATTTTTAAACTACGGAAACTTGGCGCCACGCGCTCTGAATGACAGCAGGATTGCCCTGTTGCTGGACGCTCTGAACAACGCATGCCTTCGAGGTCTTCCTGCACCACCACGATATCCCGCTAACGAGCCTCTTTCACCAAGCCGCCGGTGAATTGCTGTAAACGTTTGCGGGTGCGGTTGGCGTCTTGCTGGGTGCCGTTCCTCATACAACCGTCGAGCTTCATGCGCGCTACCGTCGGCTAGTCCATAAACAAAAACCATATCTTGTTCATAGCCTACACGCTAGCCATATCTAGTTGTCCTTCAAACGAATACTGTGCCGCCCTACTTACTGTGTTACTAAACCACAGGTGACGTGTGTGTGCTCCGAAGCGAAGCTTACGTGTGAATGCCTCTGACGTGTGGTGGAGACAAACGTGAAGACCTATTCGACACGTGTGCGTATCACATTGGGGCAGTGACGGGGCGAGGGACGTTTGTATGTGAGATCCGACAACCGTAGCGCTGCCCGTAAAGCGATGAACGGCAACAGGGTAATCCCCAACGGCCAATCGGAGCACGTGGCGCCAAGTTTCCGCAGTTTAAAAATGTTGCGTTGTCGACTTACACAACATTAGTAATTTTGGTTCCTACTGGCATCAACTATCCAGGATTTAAATTTCATGACACAACTTTTCTCCACCCTGTATAGCCGTTGCCGATGGCAGCGCCGTATTCTGCCGGTTTACGTATTCTCTATTTAAATACGCATGCTTATATCAGTTTCTTTGGCATTTGAATGTAGAATGTGACACTGTGTTGCTTACTTGACTCACGGTGAACCGCTCGGCGGTTTAGAGGCAGTCAATGGGCGCATGTGGAATAGGGTTGTTGATATGGGGTGATGAAAGAGTCTCTCCGCAGGGCCGTATGATAGCCGTAAGTTCCGTATGCCGCAGTGAATATACCGAAATGAAACTCACTCAAATACAACTTATTAATTTACTGAATATTCATTTTTACTTACAAATTTTCACATTAAATGTTGAAAGTGTCCCCAAGTTGTTGAATACACAATTCAATTCGTCTAATAATGTTTCCAAACACAAGCTGTAACATTTATTCTGTAACGGAAGCAGTGAAAGTGGATATTGCAATTTTCAATTCATCGATGGATTTTGGACGGTTTCTATAGAAAATTGCCTTCGCTGCACCCCAGAAGAAAAAGTCAGGTGGTGTTAGGTCAGGCGATGGTGGAGGCCAAAGTCGCTGTGAAATTAAGCGATCACCAAAAACATCAGCAAGCAGTGACATTGAAACGTGAGCTGTATGCGTGGTTGCACCATCTTCCTGAAAATAACCGTCCAGTATTTCACTTAACACAAGTTCTCCTACGAATGGGTACAGAATATCACTGCAGTATCGTTTAGTTGAAAAATTTGGGACCCACAATCCGACGTCTAGAAATTGCAATCCAAACTCCTATTTTCACAGAATGAAGTGGTTACTCATTAATACACAATCGCTTTGCGGTACTCCACATAAGAGAATTTTGCGAGTTCATGTACCTGGGTAAATGAAACCACGCCTCATCAGTGAAAAACGTTTCATTAAGAATATCCCTTCCAAGTTGTTGAACGAAATTTTTGAACCATTGACAATAATCCAGTCTCTTGCCATGATCAGTATTTTTCAGTTCTTGCACGACTGTCATTTTGTGTGGGAAAAGTTCTAATTTCTTCCTTACAGATGTGTGGGCCGCTCCGACACGAACATCGATTTCCTGGGTGAGTTTTCTTACTGACTTGTGCGGACTCGTGGACATTTTATCGGAAATATCGAGTAGTTTCTTCTCAGACAAACTTCTCAGTGCGTCTGTCACCGAAGCCGTATCGTGATTTGGGAGTATTGTCTCCGGAAAAACTAAATTAAATGTTTGACGAACTGAAACTGTGTATTTACCGCCAGCTTTGAATACTTCTTCGACTAAAACAAACGTTCTTCACTGGTTAGCATTTTAATAGTAACAAAAACGAACAGAGGAACTAAACTTAAACGTTGACGTCAACACATGACGACACACACCAACGATACTACTAACGCTGGCTCAGATAAACGAAACAGTGGAATGTTGGGAGAGTCCACTCAAAGGGAAGTAACCCAGGCAGGCGAACAATCATACGGCATACGCGGCTAACAACATAGGGCACTGCGGAGAGACTTTTTGAACACGCCATATTTTTAAAACTAACGTTTTCGATATATAGATTTTTAAAATAATATCGTTATCGCGTACAGATGTGTTTAAAGACTTATTGATATATCGACGGAGAGAACTTAGACATTGCTGCTTGTAAAAATATCGGCTGGATAGTGTAATCACACTGGCCATTTTAGAGCCGTATACGTAAGTATTGGTTCGTTGGATTGTTTGGAGGGGGAGGCACCAAACAGCTCGGTCAGCGGTCCAATCGGACTGTGGAAGGATGGGCAAGGAAGTCGTCTGTGCCGTTTCAAAGGAACCATCTCGGTATTCGCCCGAAGCGATTTAGGGAAATCACGGAAAACCTAAAAGAGGTTTCCCGGACGCTGGTTTGAACACCATCCTCCCGAATGCCAGCCAACTGTGTTATCTATTGCGTCACCTCGCTTGGTATTCAAGTATTGATTTATTATTAGATATTCTGTTCATCAAGCTAGCAGCCTGCTTGTATCCGCCAGAGCAGGAACTGAAAGGAAAACGATGCACGCTCACGCTAAGCGATAACCACTTTGCTAACAAAGGCGACTGCATGTAAGTAGCACAATAAAAGGTGTCCGCCGCTGGGTTTCGTCACATATCGGATTCGTCCGGAACACTTTCTACCGTATCTTCCTTCGCCGTTGTTGCCGTGAGGCACCGTAATACCAAGTGGAAAAGGCGCGTCGATCTTAGAGCATGAGATACGGTAACCTTAAGTCATTGACAACACACAACGGTCACGGTAGTACCTGATTCCAGAATAGCTGCTGTAGTTAGGAGCTACGTACAACCCCCTCTTGACCAGGTCCCCAAAACTTAACTCGTAACGAGATCCCTTCGAAGCAAATTGTCATAAATATCATCTACAAAGGCTTCGTACATCGATAAGTATAATAAGAATAATAACAGATACGACCAAACTGTCTTGTTTCTTCTGTTTTATTTAACGTAACTCTGTTCACAGTTTTATTTCGCATTCACCACTAATTCACACTCTGATGTGGAGTATATGCGCGTACCTGGACCGTAAGTTCCATCGAAACCCTTTTGATGAACAGTTTTGGTTGCTCGACACCATCAGTCAATGATAATGCTACAGTATTTTGTTATTGACTATTCTAGTTTAGCCACCACTCTCCACGAAAGTTTGTTAGGCGTAAGACAATTACACATTTTCTCTCCGATCCGCTATTATTAAGAGTTCGCGTAGAAGTTAACGTTTTTCTCCTTTTCATAAATTCGAGCCAGCTCTCCGCGATATTATTAAAAAAAAAAAGTCCCAATACCGCGCCCCCCGTGAGATGCGTATAGATTTATCCCGGAATTGACCGCCCTGTAGGTGTACTCAATTTAATGACCACACTTCGCTATCCGCGATTTCGTGTAACTAAATGTCCTTTTGTTACTTTGATCGTATACCGTAGTTATTTAAAACTCGCCCCATATTTTTTTCACAACGCAAAATTACCACTTCTTTACTTGTTTATTTATAAGAGTAAACGAAAAAATGACACCTCAATATGCCCAATTTTTTATAGGATCGGCAACCTAACTCATTAATTTACTACATATTATTTCCAGTTAAAGTAAACAGGTATCGCCGTTATATTTTAATTGTATTCAAAAGCATGTTATTATCATTATGACCGACCAAATCCTAACAAATCGCGCGGCGTGCGTTTTTAACGATAGCTTTACACTCGCCCAGCCTTTATTCATGCAATATTTTATATAAATATACAGACAGAACCGAAAGATCGATCTCTCTACCGTAGCCAATAGAGGCAAATACGCTATTCTAGTTCCGTTACGTCTATCTTAACTCGTATTGTTACTTCACGTCGACTTTCCTGTTTTTTTCATTCCTGCCAACGCCAGCTACCTAGCAGTTGTAGTATCAAAATTGCGTGGTGAAGCTAAACGTTGCAGTTTCTGTTGGTAGCGCCGGACGCCGACTACGTCAGCATTTCCTTTGAAACGTCTCCCCCACCACAAAGACCAATCTTGCAATTAGATTTCTGTTCATCAGAAAAGGTTTTTCAACCATTTCAATGTTCTTTAACGCAACTGGTGAGCTGTTTCTTCACACTGGACATGATGTTACTCCACTTACACTAACACCGCTATCCCCCCTAGTGCAATCGGATTTCTTCTTTGTGCCACGTATACTTACGTCGCACATGAAAGAGAGACGGGACGTGATGAAAGCCCGAAAAGTAGGAAGACTCTTTCCAAGAGTGAAAGTAAAATTATGCTCTACTACAATTTCAGAAGAATACTTTCAAATATTTACAGAAAGTTGCGAAAAAATAAAAAATAAAAATTATTAGCCCTCCATATTACAATTCTGATATCGTTATATCCCGTAAGAAAGGATATCGCAAGTACATGTCGATATTTTGGGGCGAAGTATGTACACTCATCAAAGAAACTTTTGCATCATCCCGCTTCCCCGAACTCCTGAAGATAGACGTTGACTGTGGATATTGTATCACACACACACACACACACACACACACACACACACACACACACACACACACACATACAGTCCCTTTGACTGTTCAGAGATGTCACTAAACCCGCCCAAAGATGTGAGCAATCATGCACGAGAAGCGCCTATTAGACGGAAGGGGTCTGACAGCCGATCAGTACCAGTCATTCCACCAGGAAGGAGGTACACGGCTCGTGTTGTCTGTAGTTCAACCATGCCTAGATGGTCAATACTGCGGTTCGATCGCGTCCGCATTGTTACTTTGTGCCAGGAAGGCCTCTCAAATAGGGAAGTGTCCGGGCGTCTCGGAGTGAACCAAAGCGATGTTGTTCGGACATGAAGGAGATACAGAGAGACAGGAACTGTCGATGACATGCCTCGCCCAGGCCGCCCAAGGGCTACTACTGCAGTGCACGCCCGCTACCTACAGATTGTGGCTCGGAGGAATCCTGACAGCAACGCCACCATGTTCAATAATGCTTTCCGTGCAGCCACGGGACGTCGTGTTACGACTGAAACTGTGCGCAATAGGCTGCACGGTGCGCAACTTCACTCCCGACGTCCGTGGCGAAGTCCATCTTTACAACCACGACACCATGCAGCGCGGTACAGATGGGCCCAACAACATGCCGAATGGACCGCTGAGGATTGGTCTCACGTTCCCTTCACCGATGAGTGTCGCATATGCGTTCAACCAGACAATCGACGGAGACGCGTTTGGAGGCAACCCGGACAGGCTGAACGCCTTACACACTGCCCAGCGAGTGCAGCAAGGTGGAGGTTCCCTGATGTTTCCGGGTGTCATTATGTGGGCCCGACGTACGCCGCTGGAGGTCATGGAAGGCGCCGTAACGGCAGTACGATACGCGAATGCCATCCTACGACCGATAGTGCAACCATAGTGGCAGCATATTGGCGAGGCATGAGTCTTCATGGACGACATTTCGCGCCCCCATCGTGCACATCTTGTGACTGACTTCCTTCAGGGTAACGACATCGCTCGCCTAGAGTGGCCAGCATGTACTCCAGACATGAACCCTATCGAACATGCCTGGGACAGATTGAAAATGGCTGTTTATAGACGACTTGACCCAACAACCACTCTAAGCGATCTACGCTGAATCGCCGTTGAGGGGTGGCACAATCTGGACCAACAGCGCCTTGATGAACTTGTGGATAGTGTGCCACGACGAATACAGGCATGTATCAATGCAAGATGACGTGCTACTGGGTATTAGAGGTACCGGTGTGCACAGCAATCTGGACCTCCACTTCTGAAGGTCTTGCTGTATGGTGGTACAACACGCAAAGTGTGGCTTTCATGAGCAATAAAAAGGGCGGAAATGATGTTTATGTTGATCTCTATTGCAATTTTCTGTACAGGTTCCGGAACTCTCGGAACCGAGGGGATGGTAAACTTTTGTTGATGTGTGTAATTGCAGCACACGCTTTCTTTGGCATCTTAACTTCTGAGGTCATCAGTCCCCTAGAACTTAGAACTACTTAAACCTAACTAACCTAAGGACATCACACACATCCATGCCCGAGGCAGGATTCGAACCTGCGACCGTAGCGTCGCGCAGTTCCAGACTTTGGCGCCTAGAATCGCTCGGCCATCCTGACCGGCCCTTGACGTGTTAAATGATGGGCGGGTTGCGCAGAAAGTGTCGCCGCTTCTTTCGCAAAGCTGGTCGCAGGTGACTCTCCAGAGCCCCACAATGGTGAAAGTTGTGGTGATTCTGTGGATACTCTCTCAAGACACAATTCAAACGTGTATATATGAAGATAGTAACTGTTCTGGAAAGAACTGATACCACTGATGACCGTGCAGCTTCTCTAGAATAAATGATAATCAATCGAAACCCTCACCTGCCGACAGGTATTGCTGAAATACCTCGATGGGGAAAGCTGAAAATGTGTGACCCGACCAGGACTCAAACCCGGGACCACCCTGTCGGCAGGTGAGGGTGTCAATTGATTATCATTTATTCTAGAGGAGCTGCACGGTCATCCATGGTACCTAGTCTTTCAAGAACAGTTACTATCTTCATGTATATACACTACTGTCCATTAAAATTGCTACACCAACAACGCAGATGATAAACAGTTATTCATTGGACAAATATATTATACTAAAACTGTCATGTGAATACATTTTCACGCAATTTGGGTGCATAGATCCTGAGAAATCAGCACCCGGAACAACCACCTCTGGCCGTAATAACGGCCTTGATACGCCTGGTCATTGAGTCAAACATAACTTCGGTGGCGTGTACAGGTACAGCTGCCCATGCAGCTTCAACACGATACAACAGTTCATCAAGAGTAGTGACTGGCGTATTGTGACGAGCCAGTTGCTCGGCCACTATTGACCAGACTTTTCAACTGGTGAGAGATCTGCAGAATGCGCTGGCCAGGGCAGCAGTCGAACATTTTCTGTATCCAGAAAGGCCCGTACACGACCTGCAACGTGCGGTCGTGCATTATCTTGCTGAAATGTAGGGTTTCGCAGGCATCGGATGAAGGGTAGAGCCACGCGTCGTAACACATCTGAAATAACGTCCACTGTTCAAAGTGCCGTCAATGCGAACAATAGGTGACAGACAAGTGTAACCGATGGCACCCCATATCGTCACGCCGGATGATATGCCAGTATGGCGATAACGAATATACGCTTCCAATTTGCGGTCACCGCGATAACGCCAAACACGGATGCGACCACCGTGATGTTGTAAACAGAACCTGAATTAATCCGAAAAAATGACGTTTTGCCATTCGTGCACCCAGGTTCGTCGTCGAGTACACCATCGCAGGGGCTCCTGTTTGTGATGCAGCGTCAAGGGTAACCGCAGCCACGGTCTCCGATCTGATAGTCCTTGCTGCTGCAAACGTCGTCGAACTGTTCGTGTAGATGTTTGTTGTCTTGCAAACGTCCCCATCTGTTGACCTAGGGATCGAGACGTGGCTGCACGATCCGTTACAGCCGTGCGCATAAGATGCCTTTCATCCCGACTGCTAGTGATACGAGGCCGTTGGGATCCAGCACGGCGTTCCGTTTACCCTCCTGAACCCACCGATTCCATATTCTGCTAACAGTCATTGGATCTCGACCAACGCGAGCGATACGGTAAACCGAAATCGCGATAGGCTACAATCCGACCTTTATCAGAGTCGGAAACGTGATGGTACGCTTTTCTCCTCCTTACACGAGGCATCACAACGACGTTTCACCAGGCAACGCAAGTAAACTGCTGTTTGTGTATGAGAAATCAGTTGGAAACTTTCCTAATGTCAGCACGTTGTAGGTGTCGCCAACGGCGCCAACCTTGTGTGAACGCTCTGAAAAGCTAATCATTTGCATTTCACAGCATCTTCTTCCTGTCGGTTAGATTTCGCGTCTGTAGCACGTCTGCTTCGTGGTGTAGCAGTTTTAATGGCTAGTAGTGTATATTCAAGGCAGTGAAAATTAAATTGTTCTGTGGTGTCTCTCCTGCTCCCAGTCATCCGGTTTGATATCCTACTTCCTCCCCCATTACAAAAAAACCTAACAGTTAATACTGCCTGGCATTATTTGTGACCGGAAGAGTAAGGACTGTAAAATTTGCACTCTTTATTGCCTATTAGCTAATATCTTTCTCTTTTATGGGACATAAAATTAAATATAGGAAACTTAAAGCCAGTAAATATAAGAGACAAGCAAGACTGTACACATTTCTTCGGTCATTAGGTCCCAACACTTTTTTTCTCTCTAATCTTGCTATAGCTCTACTCGGCGTGCTTTCCTTTCTGCGAAAGAATCTATTGCCTCATTAAAGTCCGTCAAACATTTTGCCACATGACAGGTCAACAGCCGGGCGTAATGGTCGAGCGGTTCCAGGCTCTGGAGGGGCACGACCGCTACGATTGCAGGTTCAAATCCTGCCTCGGGCATGGATGTGTGTAATGTCCTTAGGTTTAAGTAGTTCTAAGTTCTAGGGGACTGATGACCTCAGAAGTTAAGTGCTATAGTGCTCAGAGCCATGTCGTTGTCTAATACTGAAAAAGCTGTTAATATGAATAGTACTCAAGACCGCTCTGGTTTGTCGATTTGATTACGTCTATTTGTCACTTTCTCATAGATAAAACGCAATAGGCCCTTCAAGTATTGCACCAGTTGTAACACATGCCAAATAAGCGAGACTGGTTTAGCACAATAGTTCGTTCTTATCAACCCAATTTACATAAATTATACACCAAAATATTATTCACGAAGTAGCAGCATCAAATGCCTATTAAGCCTACTACAATCAAAAAGTTTTATGTTAGGAAATAGTTTCACATTTCATTCATACCATCCAGTTTCTCAAGCGCCAGATCAAAAAGTAGTAGTAGTAAGAATGTCTTATATAAGTTTGGAATCGTCGTAACCTTCAATAGAATTTGTGTAATGTGAACGTTTCTTCTCTTCCTCGTTCCAAGAAACAATCTTCTCATTACTAATTCTATAGCTATTCCTGTCACTGTGAAAACTTATTCTCTGATTAACTTAGCTGATCCTGCCAGAACTACCGGTTCTGTTATCCCATGTATATTCTCCGGTTAGGCATTCAGACCTGTCGGGTTAGCCGAGAGCGCTAACGCGTTGCTTCCTGGAGTCGGGTAGGTGCGCCGGTCCCGCATCGAATCCGGATTAACGACGATGGGCGGTGTGCCGGCCAACCTGGCAGTAGTTTTTAGGCGGTTTTCCACATCCCTCTAGGTGAATACAGGGCTGGTCCCCACGTTCCGACTCAGTTACACGACTCGCAGACATTTGCGACACATCTGCACCTTTCCATGATTTCCACTGGACGCAGACATGGGGGAATTCCGATTCCACCCTGGGAGCCACGGGGTGGCAGCAGGAAGGGCATCCGGCCACGCCTTCACATTAACATGCCACATCCGATTTAACCACACAAAACCCACACACAATGCAGGACAAAGGCGCAAGCGATAGAGCGATAGAATTCTCCGGTTAGGCATTATTACTGCTAACCAGGGACTATACAACTGGCGTGTAGCGATGTACACAAATTTTCTGTCAACATTTCATTTTGTTGGATATGCCGAGAAGATAATATGTAATCTTTCTTACCTGTTATTCCCGTCAGCCGTTTTTTTTCCACTCTGGTGGCCTGAATCGGATTTCGCTAGTAATTATAACATTCACACACGCAGTCAACCACATAAACAAACAGGGTTTGGCATTAACCTGTTTGAGATTATCCAGCTCAGCTCGTATAGTCTAGTCCCCTTTTGTCTGTGGCAAAGTTTCTTATTTCCAGATGGGATGGGGATTCCCCTGGCAGAGACGTCATGTACACTATGCACACATTCAAAAATCAACTTATGATACGTTCAGAAGTCAACTTAGGGTGTCTTCATAAATGTTCAAAACCCAACAGGTATGCATTCCAAAATCATATGAGTAATCAGGAGAGCAACGTGCACTGGTTACTAGGCGTTTTGTGAAACGGGGTTTCTTTTAATCATACAATGAAGGAAGGACTCAGCAGGACCAGCCATACCTCTGAAGATGTCCAACGTAGTATTGGACGAAACATTGGGAATAGAAGACTTCCATGGACCACGGCCATATAACCCGGAAGAATTATCAACAACAATGTTTCTTTTTTTTCTTCAAGAGTAGGAATTTGGCGCCCCCTGAAATTGCTGCCTGGGGCAGATACCCCAGGTTGCCTTACCCCCCTCCCGCCCCCGCCCCACTCTGGGCCTGGGTTGGAGGCGGTGCGTACTGCTTGTATCAGACTGCACTCGAGGGCAAAAACATCGGAAATGTAGCGACCCACTGCTGTATAGTGATGTGACTTTTTGGACTCCCTTTAGTGCGACGTGTGTGTTTCATTTCGTGTGAATTTGTTATTATACAATCATGAACTGCCTGTCAGCTGACATTTCAATACGAGAGTTTGTCCTTGAGATGCTGCGGCTTTTTTTTTTCGGCACTGTAACTGAAATTTCGTTACTTGTTATCAGACGCGGTGTTTCGTGCAGTTTCGATGGTCAGCCGTGGATCATATAGGAGCTGCAAGAAGAGTGCTCAGTGTGGAATAGAGATGGGCAGAATGAAACACATAACTGTTTCGAAACAAATGAACAGTACAATGTAATGTTTCGATACACTGTTTCGAAGCAGTGAAAGATGTTGTCTTTTGAAATCTAATAAACCTACACATTTTATCATCTTCACTGTCTACTGTATAAGTATGTCCACATAAACACAAATGAAATGCGAAAGCGCTAATCATATCGCAGAAAGTATGAAATTATCAGTTAGGCGTCTTGGCAGTTTCGTATTTTCTGCAGCAAATGCGGTGCTTTCGTGTCGTGTGACTTTCATACTTTTCAATTGGCTGAGGACAGCCATAGCTGAAGACAGAAGAGCCACCACGAACGGAACTGGAGGTTGGAGCAAACTGCAGAAACAATGGACGTGCTACTGGGATTCCCACATTCCGTTAGTGTGGGTAATATACTCATCCTGCTAATTTCCATGCACACAAAGGGAATCATTGTGGATAATAGGCACAGTGACTATAGTCTCACAAATAACGCCACATAATTCGAATGAATAAGAAAATATAACAGAAAAAAATTTTGTCTTCCAAGGTGTTTCGAACCGTTACTATAACATAAATTCACCATGCTTCCCAGCCCTTCCCGTTCACCATTACACTATCAGTGACATATCAAACAGATTGCTTGCAATTATACCTACATCAAATTTATGTATATGTCTAATAACTGTCACTCTAAGCCTTTTTTATTCAAAATGTTGTACTCTTACTTACGTTTCTTAGTATGATTATGTTAGGTTCGGTTAGTGTTTTAACGTCCCGTCGACAACGAGGTCATTGGAGCGCAAGCTCGGGTTAGGGAAGGATTGGGAAGGAAATCGGCAGTGCCCTTTCAAAGGAACCATCCCGGCATTTGTCTGAAACGATTTAGGGAAATCGCGGAAAACATATATCAGGATGGCTGGAGACGGGATTGAACCGTCGTCCTCCTGAATGCGAGTCCAGTGTGCTGCTACCACTGCGCCACCTCGCTCGGTCTTAATATGATTACTGTACATGGACAGAGAAGCGTATGTTATCAAAAAGTGCAATAAACTCAATGATTTTCACATGTTTATTATTTTGAATGTGAATAGTATGCGTTGTTTTATTGCTTGGTTGGTGTTTATAAAGCAGATGTTACGCCATTTCGGAATATGACAGTCAGCTAGAAACGAAGTTTTATTTTCGGACGTCTTAAGCCTCATGCTATTGCTTGTCAAAAAGATTTCGACACCCTTGAAAGTGTTTCACGAAGTGGTATGTTCTGTTTCAGTACCTGTGCCGAGCCCGAATCTCGTCCGACACAGAGGGGAATTAAACATCACGGTTTTGATACAATTAGTCGGTTCCAAGCACAGGAGAACTGAAACAGCCTAATTTTGAAACAACGATAAAGTTTCTGGGTCTGGCTAGAGACCGAATCTGGTCCATTTATCCGAGACAGGGGCGGAATGAAACACCACTGTTCCGAAACAGTGAGCCGTGGCCGTTCCGAAACACTGAAACAGTTCCACGTATCGATACACTATCGAAATATAGTGGCCGAGTCTAGTGTGGAAGAGACAGGTGGTCGATTAGAGAGGCCGGGAGGAAGGCAGTACCGGATCACACCAGTTGGGCGTGCTGCCAATGCAGGGGAAAGGTGGGCAATAAAACTGACCGGACGGCCAGCTGAGCGGGGTGGAGTGTCTTCCCTGGAGACAAGAGCATTATCGCGGGGTGAGGGGGAGGTCACAGGGGGGGGGGGGGGGGGGGGAGACGGTCGGCTGATGCAATGGCTGGGGCGATGGCGTCTCGCCGGTCACGCCAGCCGGTGACGGTTGCGTCATCAGGGGCCGACGCTCGCCGCGGAAGCTGATTGGAGAACCTCGATAGGAGACTCGGTCCAGAAACTAATGACACATTCTTTCCTCTCAGTCGAGTGCAACGTTGCCAACGCGAAACGTTAGCTGCGCTTTCTGCGTGTCCGCACGCAGTTTCCGTTTCCAGCGACAGATTCTAGCTTAGCGGTAGTGTTTCAAAAATGGCGTCTGTAACTGAGGTACCATAAAAATGAGCAATGTTGTAGCACTCTTACAAGGGAACCTCCCGATCGCACCCCCGCAGATTATGCTGGCACAGTGGATAGGCCTTGAAAAACTGAACACAGATCATTCGAGAAAACAGGAAGAAGTTGTGTGGAACTATGAAGAAAATAAGCAAAATGTACAAACTGAGGAGTCCGTGTGCAAGATAGGCAACATTTAAGCAGACGGCACACAGACCGTGCATCTTTTTTATTTTTATTTTTTTTTAAATCTCATTTTGGTCGCTTTTGATCGTTGCATCTGCTTGGGGCGGACGTCGTAAGACATCCATTTATATTCGTTGTTGATCGATTGACTCAGTTTTTTTATTACATAGGGAACGTAACCCTCTGACCGAACACGCTGAGTTAGCGTACCGAATTTCTGGCGTCATAGCGTGGAATAGCACGTTCGGGAATCTTTCCGAACGTGCAGGGCGAAAACTGGCATGTCAGATATTCCGAGCTTGCGTCTGAGCGTTGACCAATGAGATGGCACAACGCCACCTACGTCACACGCACGCCGTCTCCCTTCAGTACAGAGGCGCCATTTTGGCATTGATTTCAAGCCTATATGTACATATGCCGTTTCTGAGCACCAGCAAATTGAGAATCACTGGAAAACCTGTTTTTGTGTGATTCGTTCCAATAAAATAATGAGAAACATCATATTCGTGGCAAAAGAATTTTTGTAGCTTGCGTATTATGAGAGTAGGCTGTTTCAAGGCAGCGACACACTGAAGATCCACGCAAAACGCATCGTTCTCGGTACAATTTGTTATACTTAAATTTCAATTAGGAACATAATTATCTATGATTAACATTTTCAGTGGGCGCTAATCTAATACGTTTAAGTTTAAGCTTCAAGTTGGTGGTTTATCGTAATGAATGGCGTTCCTGTCAACTAATCAGTTTTTGTTGGGGCAGTGGTTCGCGTCTCAACACTTCTAAATTTTTTTCCTAACATTCGCGTTTTTATTAGGTTCTGATACTTTATTATTAGTTTAATATAAGTGTATGCTATAATATTTGATGTTATGTAAATATAAGTTCACCTCGTTTTGAGGGGTGACTGTTTAACTGGCTTCATCTACAGCACAGCTTGCGCTACTTGTATAAAGATATTTTGCTCCTTTTTCTTTTACGCTTCATAATTCACATGTTGCAAAGATTCTGCTACTGGCTAGGAACACTGATCAAGTAAGACTGACCTTGGGGTTTTACTAAGATGTGGGAATGATGAAATAATGTTTATCTTATGCGGAGAAGTGTTCCAAATTTGTACCGCACTGTTTGTAATGGAACTTAGTGGTCCTTATTAATTCGACATGGTACTTTCCTTTTCGTGGACGATGGAGGAAATGTGCGTTTTAATAGAGCTAACGTGGGAATTTTACGCGCGCTCGTTGGGTAAACAGTGAGATTTACGAACTAGAAGCATCCCTCAAACTGCCGCTGGAGTGAGTTGCGAGCGCGTACACCACGTTGGGCCCCACGTACCGTGTGCACGAGTCGCATCATTCCTGAGCGTTCAGCAGCACGTTTAACTTCGCACGCTCCACGTTGACGTTCGACAGCACGGTCCGTGTGCCGACGGCTTAAGGATAATGTGAGCTCAGGAGCGCCGTGGTCCCGTGGTTAGTGTGAGCAGCTGCGGAACGAGAGGTCCTTAGATCACGTTTCCCTCGAGTGAAAAGTTTACTTTCTTCATTTTCGCAAAGTTATGATCTGTCCGTTCGTTCATTGACGTCTCTGTTCACTGTATTAAATCTGTGTTTTGCGACCGCACCACAAAACCGTGCGATTAGTAGACGAAAGCACGTGCCTCTCCAATGAGAATCGAAAACATTTGATCGCAAGGTCATAGGTCGACCGATTCCTCCACAGGGAAACACCTATGATATATTCTATACGACACTGGTGACGGTATGTGCGTCACATGACAGGAATATGTTGTCGACCCACCTAACTTGTACACCTGGCGAATGGGTAAAAAGATTCTTCTACCTCACCCGATTTAGATTTTCTTGTGGATGTGATAATCACTACCAAAAAAGTGACGAAAACATAAGAGTTTGCCACGTAAACTGCAACAAATGAATGCAGCAATTTCACAGTCGCACAGTTTTCCCTGTGCTGTGTCAAAACATATGTTTTTAATGTTTTCAAATTTTTCCGTGTGTAGACCGTCAAATCCTGCATGCGTTCAAGCAAATCTGAACACGTCCTGGAATTTTGGAGAGCGAAGTTGATTATGTGTGAGTACCTGAACTTTTAAAATTCTCTGAAAATAAAAAACATTAAATTTTTCACTCAAGGGAAGACTTGAACCAAGAACCTCTCATTCCGCAGCTGCTCCCGCTAACCACGGGACCACGACGCTCCTGAACTCAGCCTCTCCTTGATGTTACCTATCTTGCGCATGAACTACTCAGTTTGTATATTTTGTTTGTTTTCTTCATTCTTCCACAAACTTTTTCCTGTTTTCTCGATTGATCTGTGTTCAGTTTTTCAAGTCCTATCCACTGTGCCAACTTATAACTAAATCTGAGGGGGTTGCGATGGGGAGGTTCCCTTGTTAGCACATTTCGTAACATACAGAAATAGGTATTCCAACATTTTATTTTCACGAAAGTGGTATTTTATAACTTTTATCGCTTAATTTTGGTAGGAATAAAGTTTTTATACAAAGTGACGTATTCAGAATACAGAAAATTTTACGAAGCTCTCTCTCTCTCTCTCTCTCTCTCTCTCTCTCTCTCTCTCTCTCTCTCTCTCTCTTCGTTTAGTCGGTTCCGACTCTTCGTGACCCCATGAACCAAATCACGCCACTTTCTCCCGTAGACCTTCCAGGTTGGAGCACATTGCTTCTGTGATGCCATCGGCCCATTTCATCCTATGACGTCCTCTTCTTCTAGTCCCTTCAGTCTTCCCCAGCATTAATGTTTTTTCCAGCGAGGCATGCCTTCGCATTGTGTGTCCAAAGTAGGTCAGTTTTTGTTTTAACATTAGACCTTCCAGGGGGAAATCTGGTTTTATTTACTCCGATATTGATCTGTTGGATATCTTTGCAATCCATGGAACTCTGAGAAGTTTCCTTCAACACCACAATTCTTCGCCGTTCAGCCTTTCTAATGGTCCAGGTCTCACATTCATACATCACAACTGGAAAGACCATAGCCCTCACAATACGGATCTTTGTTGCTAGTGTTACATCTCTGTACCTTATAACCTTGTCAAGGTTTGACATCGCCTGTCTACCGAGCAACAGGCGTCTCCGGATTTCGTGGCTGCAGTCGCCATCAGCAGAGATCTGGGAACCGAGATAACTTTATGTGGTCACTACCTCCAGGTTTCTCCTGCTATATCCAACGAATTGGTAGGTGTAGTTGCCATAATTTTCGTTTTCTTCACATTCAGCATAAGACCGGCCTTTTCAATTTCGTCTTTCAGCTTCAGTAAGAGTGTTCTCAATTCTTCTTCACTTCACTGTAACCCAGTTAAATACAAGAATGTGATGCAACAGGGACAGTGCACCTAAATTCATCTCACTCACGGGGCACCCGCGCGGCCTTGGGCGCCTTGTCTCGGCTTACGCGGCTCTCCCCGTCGGAGGTTCGAGTCCTCCCTCGGGCATGGGAGTGTGTGTGTTGTCCTTAGCGTAAGTTAGCTTAAGTTAGATCAGTAGAGTGTAAGCTTCGGGACCGACGACCTTAGCAGTTTGGTCCCACAGAATTTATCACAA
Organism: Schistocerca gregaria; assembly: GCF_023897955.1. Lineage (NCBI taxonomy): Eukaryota > Metazoa > Arthropoda > Insecta > Orthoptera > Acrididae > Schistocerca > Schistocerca gregaria. The sequence goes on from NC_064927.1 coordinate 51,424,479, forward strand.
TTTTTTCTTAAATTCATCTATCAAACAGATGGGCTGACCTAGTGCTTCTTTGTGATACACAATTATAGCTTTGTTATAAATTTCTTCGGCTCTTTTTGTTCTGTTTCAGCAATACATAGAAAAATCTTTGTCACTAAATTTGCCAAATTGTAGAGATTTGTTCCTCTGTTTCTCTTAAAATCCAAATAATTTAGGCCTGTCTTCATTGAAACAGAATCAAAGTCGCCATTTTTTATTGTATGATTATATGATACTTCTGTAAAATATCTGGGAGTATGCGTGCGGAAGGATTTGAAGTGGAATGATCATATAAAACTAATTGTTGGTGAGGCGGGTACCAGGTTGTGATTCATTGGGAGAGTCCTTAGAAAATGTAGTCCATCGACAAAGGAGGTGGCTTACAAAACACTCGTTCGACCTATACTCGAGTATTGCTCATCAGTGTGGGATCCGTACCAGATTCGGTTGACGGAGGAGATAGAGAAGATCCGAAGAAGAGCGGCGCGTTTCGTCACAGGGTTCTTTGGTAAGCACGATAGCGTTACGGAGATGTTTAGCAAACTCGAGTGGCAGACACTGCAAGAGAGGCGCTCTGCATCGCGGTGTAGCTTGCATTATGCATTAACGCGGAGCTGATTTACACTCGAAAAAAATTGGTCTCAATTTCAGCCCGAAGCTGAAAATATAGCACTGTAAGGCACCTCATTAACATCTCCCGTGCTGATATTGAACAAATTGTTCAAGCAGTGGTTGATAATAATATTCTGCCTTTCTCACTGGTTTCACCTTTTCTACCCAAGTTCTATTCCTAGTCCATTGCACATAGAAATATTTGTATGTCTTCCTTGCATACACAGCGCCAGATTTGCACCAGGTGGCCAAAATTTTAACTTCCTTTTTTTCGACAAAAGTCGGTGCCACATTAATGCATTAAATGCATTAGAATATCTACTGAGATTTATCGCCATATGATAATTACAGCTCACACTGGATGTCTCTTTAAGTAGCTGCCCTTTAACTGTATCCACTAGGTAAAACGTATTCTTTCAATGTTGGCTTTTATTCTCATTGATCTGAATAGCTTCCTCAATAAACACGTCAAATAATTGTGGGAACAGGAGGCATCCGTATCTAACTCCTTTTCTAACCACGACTTCTTCCTCTACGTTTTTGATATCTACTTTTGTGCTTTGGTTTTGATACAGTTGATTAATCATTCTTCTGAAACTTCCTGACAGGTTAAAACTGTGTGCCTTTCGCGGGCAGGTGCTCTACCAACTGAGATACCCACGCACAACTCACGCCCCGTCCTCACAGCTTCACTTCTGCCAGTACCTCGTCTCCTACCTTCCAAACTTCGCAGAAGCTCTCCTGCGAACCATGCAGGACTAGAACTCCTGAAAGAAAGGATATTGCGGAGACATGGCTTAGCCACAGCCTGGGGGATGTTTCCAGAATGAGATTTTCACTCTGCAGCGGAGTGTGTGCTGATATGAAACTTCCTGGCAGATTAAAACCATGTGCCCGACCGAGACTCGAACTCGGGACCTTTGCCTTTCGCGGGCAAGTGCTCTACCCACGCACAACTCACGCCCGATACTCACAGCTTTACTTCTGCCAGTATCCGTCTCCTACCTTCCAAACTTTACAGAAGCTCTCCTGCGAACCTTGCAGAACTAGCACTCCTGAAAGAAAGGATATTGCGGAGACATGGCTTAGCCACAACCTAGGGGATGTTTCCAGAATGAGATTTTCACTCTGCAGCGGAGTGTGCTCTGATATGAAACTTTCTGGCAGAGTAAAACCGTGTGCCGGACCGAGACTCGAACTCGGGACCTGAAGAACTGTCAGGTCCCGTAACATAGCTTAAAATGTCAATTTTTGCTTTATTATTGAGGTGACGTGGTCGTTTCCTAATGGACGCTGCGATGCTTCTCATGAACAGCCCCACATTATCTTCCGGTTCCCGATTATTAGCCAAGCGCTGCAGCAATTCCAATCGTTGTTTGCCCCCTTTGGTTGATTGAATCCCAGTGTGGTTTCCTCGATCTGCGAGCTGAGATGGAAGAGCTGGCAGCAGGTGGGTCACTAGAGGACAAGGAAGCAACGGCTTGTGGAGTGTCAGGCCCTGTTTCATTGGGATTTTGTCTGTCTTCATCAGGTAGCAGTCCAGTTTTCCAACAGTTATCTCTGATGTCTTTCCATCTCTTCTTACACTGGTTACCTAAAACGGAACGATATTTGTTAAGCTGTGCAATTAGGACAAGACATATTACTTAGGTTACATGTATTAATAATAATTAGATTTGTGTTACAGGTTTCTAGCTACAGGGGAGAGTTTCGTGTCCCTTGAATATGGTTTCCGGATATGATCAAAGCTACGTGAGCATCATAGTTCGTTAAACAGCAGAAGCTATGTGCAAACACTTGGCACCCATCTTCTTTCCTGCTCAATTTCGAGAATCTTTCAGGGAAGGTGTGAAAGAATTCTACACTCTTTGGGGTTTCCCTAACTGCTGTGGTGCGATTAATGGGAAACATAAGGATAAGATGTCCTGGAAAAAGTGGTTCCCTTTTCTGGTATTACAAAGGGTACTTCTCCATAGTACTTTGGCATTGGTTGATGCGAACTGTAAATTAGTTGCGATAGACGTAGCAGTAAAGGAAACAAAAGGAAAATTCGGAGTAGGTATTAAAATCCATGGAGAAGAAATAAAAACTTTGAGGTTCTCCGATGACATTGCAATTCGGTCAGAGACAGCAAAGGACTTGACAGAGCAGTTGAACGGAAGGGACAGTGTCTTGAAAGGAGGATATAAGATGAACATCAACAAAAGCAAAACGAAGTTAATGGAATGAAGTCGAATTAAGTCTGGTGATGCTGAGGGAATTAGATTAGGAAATTAGACACTTAAAGTAGTAAAGGAGTTTTGCTATTTGGGGAGCAAAATAATTGATGACGGTCGAAGTAGAGAGGATATAAAATGTAGACTGGCAATGGCAAGGAAAGCGTTTCTGAAGAAGAGAAATTTGTTAACATCGAGTATAGATTTAAGTGTCAGGAAGTCATTTCTGAAGGTATTTGTATGGAGTGTAGCCATGTATGGAAGTGAAATATGGACAATAAATAGTTTGGTCAAGAAGAGAATAGAAGCTTTCGAAATGTGGTGCTACAGAAGAATGCTGAAGATTAGATGGGTAGATCACGTAACTAATGAGAAAGTGCTGAATAGAATTGGGGAGAAGGCTTGTGGCACAACTTGACTAGAAGAAGGGCTCGGTTGGTAGGACATGTTCTGAGGCATCAAGGGATCATCAATTTAGTACTGGAGGGCAGCGTGAAGGGTAAAAATCGTAGAGGGAGACTAAGAGATGAATACACTAAGCAGATTCAGAAGGATGCAGGTTGCAGTAGGTACTGGGAGATGAAGAAGCTTGCACAGGACAGAATAGCATGGATACCTTGTAACGGTACTTGAATTACGCAACCATTACGGCACCTCAACTCAACCTCTCGATACCAGCGATATTCTACTGTGTTTCTGTAAAGTAGTTTACATATTTCTGAGACAACATTCAGATTTGATTTCATTTGTGATACATCCATATTTTTATATTGCAATGATATTATTCTTATGTGTATTCTTTCTTTTGTCACTATGATCTTTGACGTACTTATAACTCTGATTTTTGGGCGCGTAAGCGATTATTAGTTAGTTGTTAGAGAGGCGGACGATGAAAAAGTTGAGTCTTGGACGTCATGTTGGGAAGACGCATATTGTAGTCAGCTTATAAAATGTGAACTTTAACAGTGAGGAAGATGTTTTCAAGTTGAATCTTCAAGAATGTTTTGTGAAGCGCATCTACAAAACTTTTGAATATAGCAGAATAAAACTTACACCTCTTTGCATCTGAGCTTGGAATCATCACCACCTAGATTTTCGACGATTGAGCCATGATTTTACAACGAGGCCAGCATTGGAAACACGAAAAGATGAGTGCCTAGTTTATTCATTATTACATGAAATGACTTTAATAACTGTGCTCTAATGACACCTGCCACATAATAACTTAGTTGTTGCCCGAAAATGCGGTATTTAGCAGCGTGAGCAACACCATAATCATTATTAAATTTTGCCCTTTGTTGTGGTAGGGTTGCTCGAAGCTGCAGCAAACCAGTGTCAGGACTGAAGACCGCAACAACAGACGTAGATTCATATGGGAAGGAAGCAGACAGTGGTATATTTAATAAGTCAGCAGTGGGGAAAATGACCATGAAAGGAGACGTGTTTCCAGCAGATGAAGAGATGCCATTTGTATAGTAGGCGACGAGGCATTCCGCTTGCGAAAGCCTTACACTCGCTCGTCTGGCCAGCAAGATAAATGAAAAGTGACCTTCAACTATAAATTGTCACGAGCGCGCCGAGTTTCTGAAAACGCTTTTGGACTTTTGTCAGGTATTTCGAGTGTTCTATACAATCTCCTCAGGGACGCCTATTTAGAAAAAAAGAGGACGACCTTTCTATGAACTTGACCATGAGTTTACACAGAACGTTATCCCCAAACAGGGGGATTCTACCTAGCTGAAGGGTTTCAGGTACGAGATACGTTTAAGAATTACTTCTGTGAACCTACAAATCAATGATTACAACCTGGAAAAGTACTAAGGCTCAAAGAACGGAAATAAATTATTATTACAACTCGTAACGACTGTAGTTGTAATCGTTTGGTGACAGAAAGAATGGAAGCATTGTTCTAGCCTCCATATTGTACAATTTGTCACAGTAGGAAAATAACGTAAATAAATGAATGCGTATATGCAAAACACTTACCATCTTTTTTCATTCCTTCTCCTATCTTCTTCCACACCTCATCCTCTGCAATCACAGTTCTGAAATATGTATGCTTATGATCGTACAGTATAGAGTATCTGCTCACATACTCCACTAACTGTTCATTGACGTCATCGTGAAAACCTTTCTTCGACACAGCGCGTCGTTGATTTCTGCAGTCGACACACACCTGGCAGTCGCGGCCCAACTGCTTGAATTAATTATCGTTTGAGTTGGGCAAGAAGAATATCCGAAAATGCACTCGGTATATTGCAACAGAAATTTCGAATATTTAGAAGAATCCTTCAGCGAGATCCTAACAACCTTACAATGATTGTGGCGGCTGCGTGTGTACTGTACAACTTTATTAGAAAACTGGAAGGTTGTAGGGTGCCCTAACAGAGGATGGATCAAAAGGAAACTGCTGAGGAATCCGGAAGATCATCAAATCTTCGGAACCTACCTCGAATTCGTGGGAGATCAACAGATTTGCTGTACGAGAAGAACTCAAAAAATTCCTGAATTCCCCACAAGGGACTGTGGAATCGCAAGAACATGTCGCCTTGGTGACATAAACCAAACATCTGTTTGTAAAATAAAAAGTAAATAAACATCTTTCGTGTATTAAAGCTTGTACAGTTTTTATCTTACATTTGGCTTGTACGAGGTGCATTCAAGTTCTAAGGCCTCCGATCTGTTTTCTCCAGACTGGAAAGAGATAGACGCATGCGCATTGTTTTAAAATGAGGCCGCGTTCATTGTCAATACGTTCCAGAGATGGCAGCACCGTACGGCAGATAGAATTTTACCGCCAGCGGCGAGAATGAGAACTGTTTTAAATACTTAAAATGGTGACGTTTTCCTTACTTGAACAGTGTGCAATCATTCGTTTTCTGAATTTGCGTGGTGCGAAACCAATTGAAATTCATCGACAGTTGAAGGAGTCGTGTGATGATGGAGTTATGGATGTGTCGAAAGTGCGTTCGTGGGTGCGACAGTTTAATGAAGGCAGAACATCATGTGACAACAAACCAAAACAACCTCGGGCTCGAACAAGCCGGTCTGATGACACGATCGAGAAAGTGGAGAGAATAGTTTTGAGGGATCGCCGAATGACTGTTGGACAGATCGCCTCCAGAGTTGGCATTTCTGTGGGCTCTGTGCACACAATCCTGCATGACGACCTAAAAATGCGAAAAGTGTCATCCAAGCGGGTGCCACGAACGCTGGCGGACGACCACACGGCTGCCCGTCTGGCGCGTTGCAGAGCAATGTTGATTTGCAACGACAGCACAAATGGGACTTTCCTTTCATCGGCTGTGACAATGGATGAGACGTGGATGCCATTTTTCAATCCAGAAACAAAGCGCCAGTCAGCTCAATGGACGCACACTGATTCACCGCCACCAAAAAAAATTCAGGTAACCGCCAGTGCTGAAAAAATGATGGTGTCCATGTTCTGTGACAGCGAGGGCGTAATCCTTACCCATTGCGTTCCAAAGGGCACTACGGTAACAGGTGCATCCTACGAATATGTTTTGAAGAACAAATTCCTTCCTGCACTGCAACAAAAACGTCCGGGAAGGGCTGCTTCACCAAGACAACGCACCCGCACATCGAGCTACTGTTACGCAACAGTTTCTTCGTGATAACAACTTTCAAGTGATTCCTTGTGCTCCCTACTCACCTGACATGGCTCCTAGTGACTTTTGGCTTTTTCCAACAATGAAAGACACTCTCCGTGGCCGCACATTCACCAGCCGTGCAGCTCTTGCCTCAGTGATTTTCCAGGGGCCAAAACAGATTCCTAAAGAAGTCTTCGCCGCTGCCATGGAATCATGGCGTCAGCGTTGTGAAAAATGTGTACGTCTGCAGGGCGATTACGTCGAGAAGTAACGCCAGTTTCATCGATTTCGGGTGAGTAGTTAATTAGGAAAAAAAAATCGGAGGCCTTAGAACCTGAATGCACATTGTAGATCTGTTGCACTTGTCTTCCAAACTCTGTATTTGTACTCTGTATTCCTGCAGTTTGTACTTCCCTGATCGTAAAGAACAGGAAACTTACGAACTTGTTCTGTTAGTCGTTCCACATCTGTGTTTTTGTACACAGAACAGTCTCACACAGTTGCACAGCTCACGAGACAGTTCTACCTTCAGGCCATGTCCGTCACGTGGAAAATTAAACATGGCGAATCCCGCCCAGCCCGTTGACGTTCCCCGTGCACGGCCCGGTCAACTGTGGCCCTCTGCGCTACATTTGTTTTGATGACGTATTTCGTTGTCCGGGTGACAGCCGATACTCGGATGTGTCCGTCACAGACACGGTCTGGGCATGTGTGTCCCGACCTTGACTGCTTCTGCAGCGGCCGAGACGATGCAGTCGCGACGACTTCTCGACCACTGACTGCCGAGCAGCTACAACGACGTGTTTTCCGTTCCTTTGCCTAAGGCCGGTACTACACTATCAAATGTCTTTGTCAAAGATTTGATCAAAGATGTGATCAAATATTCCATCAAATATATTTGACAAAGATCTTTCACGTGGCACTAGAAGAGGTATTACACTGTCATCAAATTTTTCGTCACAGTTCAAGATGGCTGACAACAACAACTTGTTATCAACCACAGCAGTTGCACGTACCGCAATTGCGTTGTGTGCACATGTGGAAAAGAAGTGGGGCAAAAAAAGGAACCATACATACGAGGTTGACAGTCTTAAATTTACATCTTGATAATAAATTCATTTGGGAGGAGCACACCACAGAACGGCAGAAACGCCTTAGCAAATCTGTATTTGCAATTCGAGTGTTAGCAGACATAGGCGACAAAAAATGAGAAAGCTTGCATACTTTGCCTACTTTCATTACATAATGTCATATGGGATAATATTTTGCGGTAAATCTTCAAGTCAAACAAAAGTTTTCAAAGTCCAAAAGTGTGTAATACGTATTATTTGTGGAGTAAATTCACGGCCATCCTGCAGAAACCTCTTCAAAGAACTGGGTATACTAACTACTGCCTTTCAGTATATTTACTCCTTAAGGAAATTTGTCCTAAATAATATATCTCTTTTTCCAACAAACAGCTCAGTTCATACGTATGATACCAGGAACAAAAATGATCTGCACAAGGACTTAAAAGCACTTACTTTATTTCAAAAAGGGTCCACTACCCAGGAACACTCATCTTCAATAATTTGCCAGCAAACATAAAAAATTTGGTTACAAATAAAGATCAGTTTAAAAGGAGCCTGAAAGAATTACTAGTGGGCAACTCCTACTCCACTGACGAAATTTTTAATAGAAACAAATGATGTATTGTATTTATTCATACTATTAGTATTGTTATTTCAGCTTGAAAAAATCCACATGTTCCACATCCATGAGGATCTCCTCAGCACGGATCTATGGAACGAAAACTAATCTAATCTGGGTGAAGCCGTGGGTTTTACGACAACACGATAAAAGAATTCAACAAAACTTGTTACGTGAGCTTACAGTGGAAGACGTCAAGTCGCACATCAATTACTTCAGAATGGATGGGCATACATTTGTGTATGTGCTCAGTGAAGTGTATCCTCATATCACAAAGCACAATACTCACTTAAGAACTGCTACATCTTCAGAAGACAGGCTCACTGTAACACTCCGATTCCTTGCTACAGGAGAGGGTTGGGTTAAGTTAGGTTAAGTTAGGTTAGGTTAGGTTAGGTCAGGTCAGGTCTCCAATCTTCTTAATCTATATGTATTCAGGGTGCCTCATGTTGTAAAGGGCCTCATCAGTTTCATACATCTCTATTAATTTTGTAGTTGTCGGTACACATCAATTGCATTTACTGCCAATGTTTATAAAAACACTGCAGACGACAGAACACTCCAGCGACGCTAGCGCTCCATGTGGTAACATGTCACATTGCAGTGAACAGAAGACAAGCGGTTTCTTTGATCAAATCTACATCGAGACCCTAGATTTGATCAAATATTGAACGACATTTGACAAAGTTACCTATCACACCATCAAATATCTTTGACAAAGATATTGGACAAAGAAATTTGATAGTGTAATACCGGCCTAAGGCTAGGCGCAAATTGAGATGCGTATAGCATGTGTGATGTGACATGACAGTACACCGCAACACGCACGAGTCGCGTGAGTGCGGCGCATATTGCGATGCGTTCGCCATACTTGGCGACGCTCTCTGCAGACATAACCGAAGCACGCGAACCCCGTCATCTTTCTCAAACGATTCTACAGACTATTAACTGAAAATATTTGATTTTTGCCTTACGTGTAGCGTTATGACTCAGCTTCGTGGCGAATTGCCCATCATCTCGCTAATGACAATTTTGTTGCGATGTACACATTTTAGTAAGACACTACGCAAAACTCAAAAAGTTTGCAACGAAAATTACGGGTCGGTGTGATTTTGCGTTTGGTGCATATTACACCATATGTTGCTGCGTATTAAATTTAGCTAACTTGTTGAATTTTTGTGTAGACTTGGGAGGAGGTCTCTATCTGCCCGCCGGCCAGTGTGGCCGAGCGGTCTAGGCGCTACAGTCTGGAACCGTGCAACCACTACGGTCGCAGGTTCGAATCCTGCCTCGGGCATGGATGTGTGTGATATTCTTAGGTTAGTTAGGTTTCAGTAGTTCTAAGTTCTAGGGGACTGATGACCATAGATGTTAAGTCCCATAGTGCTCAGACCATTTTTTCTGTTCTGCTTAATCTGTTGAACACTGAATTCATTAAATCAATTTTTTAAAGTAGTTTACTCAAATTGAAATTATTTCCAAGTAGCTGTATAGGTGAAACCGAACAAAATCACTCTGTAGCTCCTCCAAATATAAGCACTGGAAACTCAATAATCTGATAGGAATGATAAGGAATGCTAAACATTTTCGAGACATACTAACGAATACAACTATTATGTAAGACAATAGTTGCAAATATTAGAGACATTTCACAGCCAGGTTCGTAGTAACCTGGCAGCAATTCTTCAGAATTAAGAAACAAATTATACTGGTACATGATACATAACTGCTTTTAAAAACAATTGGCAAATGTGGTGGAATGGAAACAAATAACACGCTATAAATTTTTTGTCATTTACTTACCCCTGAATGATGCATAGACACAAATTCCTGTCTGGGAATAGCTGCAATCCAGCGATTTCTCAACTTCGCACAATTGGGAAATCGAAACATGTGCACTTTCATGCCTTTTTGGGATTTATCATTTCCCTGGCAAAGGGGAACGCAGCACGTGTATCCCATACTTCGAAGAACTATAGGCGAATACTGTATGAAATATATATAACTTTCACGTGACACAGACTTTCAACACAAGGGAGGTACAAAGAACAAGGTGTGGTAGACAGCGTGATAGCAGTACAGATTGATCCAGGAGTCTAAGAAATATGGAATGTCCAGTACAGCTAGGAACAGAACGTAATCCTGGTAGCTGCACACCTATCAGAAGAAATTCTAGCAACCCAGAGATGGTCATCCACTCAAGAACGTTTTCATCTTCGCGCCAGTCCCATTGTAGCACTAGTCCCATCGTCAAATCAGCCCCATCACAGCACTAGTTATGCTGTTACATGCAGAAACATTATAGAAATGACTTTTTTGATCATCACAGAATGTCATCAGCTCTGATAGTATTGTTAACATGCGAATACAGAACTCATTTGTTGTACACAAAAGTAGTATTGTTTTCACTTGTCCCATATGATGCATACAAATATAAAGTAACCAAGCAAAACTGAAGCTAACACAGCTAACATTTACAGCATTAAGTACCAAGTAACAGCAAGGCATCTTTACACTTAAAAATGCCTGCAGAAATCAGTGTACAGTAAGAAAGGGAAGAATGCATTTAAGCAGTAATCTGATTGTTACTAAGTTTACATTTAGTTTTGAATATTTGAAGATAATTGTGCATTAACTATTTTAATTATTGTCACAAATTATAACTGTCTGTTGGGAATTCTGTTGACCCAAACGTAAGTTTCCTAGCGAACAATAAACATTTACATACATAATGTATAAACAAGTTATTATATAACATGAATAAAAGTACTTACGTAACTAGAAACATTCTAGATTAAGTAATAATCATTATGTCAACATGACAAATTACAATCAAACAGTTGCAGCTTTTACAATCAGCGCAATAGCAGATTTCTATAGTGATGTTTGCTACATACAGAATGTAAATCATCAAAGGTAATTATAAGTTTAAGGTAGAAGATCCATTTTCAATATTTGGTAAATACATGAAATAAATTTCAGTGAAGCATTTCACTTGGCAGCTATAGGTCATCAGATTTATATACAGTGCAAAGTCTGATGATCGCAAGGTCAGTTGTAGCTGAGCAGTCTAAATCTGCAAATCTGCACATAGTGCAAACTTCACATCATCCCCTGTAAGTCATTCATTTTACATTATTGTTTGCACAACATACTAATATGTAGCATCTATGTCCCAAATAATCCCACCACAAACCTCATAGTTTGGGCAATTACATAATATCAGACTGAATAACAATATTTTTGGCTTATACAGAGCAAAGCAGTTATCTCACAAACAGCAGTATTCACATGATCTGAGTAAATGTCAGTTTTGTCCGACTCATGTTTCAAGATAAGCAAAACAACAGCCAGTATTTTCTACAAAGGAATAAAACCACACCATAAATATTTTGAATGCATTAAAACCCTGATATTAAATAAAATGAAGCATACCTCTCAAATAGTTAATACTAAAAAGTCCATGATTATTTATGTAACATCAAGCAGGCATTGAAAAAATTATTATTATTTAATTAGAAATAATGTGAAACTCTGCACCCAGTGTCTGTGATGGATAATTTCCATACTTGATCCAATTTTGTCATCTTAGATGGAGGTCAAACCCAAGAGGGGACCATCACATAAGGCCGAAAAGGTTGAGACTCCTTTTAGTCACCTCTTACGGCAGGCAGGAGTACCGCTGGCCTATTCTTAACCCTGAACCCGCAGGGGGGAGGGGGGGGGGGGAGGGCTCAACGGTGGCGCCTCGACCTGTTGCCACTGACCCACCCCACAGAGGGTTATGGGCGTTGAAGTCGCAAGAAAGGTGGCGGCAATTGGGCTATCAGCACAGCCAGGACATGTTGCGCGACATCACCCTCCGGTGGCAGGTAAAGGCTGCAGACAGTAACAGCCTTTGGTGTCCACACCCGAACAGCGACAGACTCTAAAGCTGTTTGTAGAGGGACAGACTCGCTGTGAAGAGAGTTAAGGACATAGATGCAGACACCCTTTCATAAGCTGCCCGGTTCTTATAATAACCCCGATAGCCACGGAGGGCGGGGGTTCGCATTGCTGGAAACCAAGTTTCCTGCAGAGCATTGCAGAGGAGAGGATGAGGGCTGATAAGTTGTCAGAGCTCAGCTAGATGATGGAAGAAACTGCTGCAGTTCCACTGGAGGATGGTATTGTCCGTGTCTGCGAAAGGTGTGACAGGACTGGGTAGGCAGATTATGCCTCTGGGCCACCTGCTGCCTCCGATTGAGCCCCTGTGCTAGTGGTATCCATGGTGTCTGAGGGACCTGCGAGATTGAGGCCCTCAACGGACGCCAGGATCTCCACCTCGTCCTCAGACGCAGAGCTTGTAGGAAATGGTGGGACAGGCGCCACCGCAATGTCGGTAGTCTTGGGGACTTTCTTCTTCTTCTTCTGCTTCTCTCGCTGTGCCTTGGATTGTTCAGACTTGGAGGGCTTCACTGGGTCAGGGACGGACTACGACCGTGAGGCCCTATGACCAGGGACTGGCGCTTGTTTCAGCCACCTACGGGTGTCTGCTTTTCTGCTGGTCGGAACTTGCGAAGGAAGGTCCCCAAGGGTCCCCTTCCTGGCGAGAGAAGCCAAAGAAGTCTTACTCTTCTCTGGCTGGGGAGGGGGAACAGATGTCCCCGATGGTTGGGGTGATGCTGCTCCTGAAGTAGATGGAGCAGGAGCAACAGGGAGTTAAGGGCACCCCACAACCAAGGGAGCTGGTGGATTCTGACCGATCTTAGAGCTGATATGTGACAATGGGAGAACCGTTGTTGCAGCAGCGGCGTAGGTCGACGTCATTACCACAGGATGGAGCTTCTCATATTTTCGTTTAGCCTCGGTGTAGGTCAAGCGGTCCAGGATCTTATATTCCATTATCTTTCGTTCTTTATGAAATATCCTACAATCCGGCGAGCAGGGGGAATGGTGTTCTCTGCAGTTAACACAGATGGGACGCGGAGCACATGGAGTATTGGGATGCGAAGGACGTCCACAATCTCGACATGTAATGCCGGAAGTACAACGGGATGACATGTGCCCGAACTTCCAGCATTTAAAACACCACATCGGAGGTGGGATATATGGCTTCACATCGCAGTGGTAAACCATCACCTTGACCTTTCCAGGTAAGACATCACCTTTGAAGGCCAAGATGAAGGCACCGGAGGCTACCTGATTATCCCTCGGGCCCCGATGGACGCGCCGGACGAAGTGAACACCTTGTCGTTCTAAGTTGGTTCGTAGATCATCGTCCGACTGCAGAAGAAGATCCCTGTGGAATATAATACCCTGGACCATGTTGAGACTCTTATGTGGCGTGATACTGACAGAAACGTCCCCTTACTTATTACAAGTGAGCAACCTCTGTGACTGGGCAGAGAATGATGTCTGGATTAGAACTGAACCACAGCGCATTTTAGACAAGCCCTTCACTTCCCCGAAATTGTCCTCTATATGTTCCACAAAAAAGTGGGGCTTGGTTGACATAAATGATTCACCATCGACTCGGGTACAGACTAGGTAGCGAGGTGAATAATCTGCACTGCCTTCTTTAGCCATATGTTCCTCCCATGGAGTGGCCAGGGAGGGAAATGATCTTGGATCAAATTTCTTCCCGTTGAGGTAGGAACCTCGATCGCTTAGAGACTGCTGGTGGAGGCCCACCAGTGAGAGATGATATACCACGCTTCATTGCAGGTCATCCATCCTGATGCCACCCATTCCGACCAGGGTCTCTCCCGACAGACACCACCCAGCCGCAGCAAAGACCATCTGGCAGAATGGCCTTTGCTGGGAGTCCCGATGCCCCAGACAGATAGGCATCTACTCCTCGGCCTACGTGGGGAGGTAGCAGCTCAGGCATCAGCAGTGAGATCCCTGTGTAGTCAGGGGGCTACCACCAAGAGGGCACATGACAACCCCACTACAACGGACTGGCTACCGTGCTGGGTGTCAGGTGTCGAAAATCCATTAATAAAGGGAGCAAAGATGGAAGTGCAGCCTATGTGACCGGAAGCTCAGTTCAAGTCCAACTCCATGAAAAAATAAATAAATAAAAAACAAATATGCCAGATCTTAGGGCAAGATGAATATAGAATGCACCACATAAGGCGTCTTTCCCCAAATGGTACGCACTAACGGAAAAATTTGGAAATAGAGTGGTCAAACCCCTAAGGGGACCATCACAGTAAAGGCCGAAACAGTTGAGACTCCTTTTAGTCGCCTCGTACTACAGGCAGGAAAACCGCGGGCGTATTCTTATTCCAGAACCTACAGGGGGAAGACATCCTTGGAAGTTTCCATCTTATCTCCAAAGATGTTGCCTGCAGATGGACCATCAGAGACAAAACATGAGAGAAGATTTCTGTACATTGACCACGGCCTCTCATTTTTAACCTAAGAAGTATTCTTTGCGTCCAATTCCCCGCACCTACGTGGATCATAAATTCAAGTTGAGCTTGAGGTGGTCTGCTTTTAGCACGAATTATTGTTATTAAGGTATGGAGAAGGTCTGTCACATTGAAACTTGGGTTCCAGCTGCTCTGTGTAGCAGGTCTGGAAGCAGGGGTTGCATGCCTTTGGTCCAACTTACAATCTTCACCGTAACTCTAAAAAAGAAACTTGTCTGGCAGCCAAGCCTCACAAATCAATATTTAAGGAGCTGTCACTCTTAAATCACTTTGCAGCAGGCTGACGGTAGCTTCTGAAAGGAGTCCTGTTTCAACAATTAAAACATACGGCATATCATTTGAAGATTTGGTCCCTGCAATTGATACAAACATTATAAACGGACAAAATGTTGAACAAATAATTGTGTCATTTTAAGCATTACCTAAGACATTTGTCATATTTTCTTATTTTTGATCTAAATTACTTTTTGGCTTTTTGTATAACAATATTTTTCAGTGTTTGCTACTGAAATAAAAGCAAACGGATTATGAAGTATTCCAGATGTATGACAAAAACTTTGTAGCTTCTGTTCCGAAGTAAAGTAATTTTAAAAAGATGCCAACAGTATGTTGTACATACGACCAAACAACACAGGTTGTCCCTTTAATCGGCTCAGTGCTACAACACAGCCTTTATTAATATAAATATAAGTGATTTTACTTTTGAGTAAATGTCAAATTACGTAGTATATCAGAAAGTAAGACGTTTCGGTCCAGCATGGTGGTGAGCAGAGCTATAGCCATCATATTGATGCCATAATGTCCTACACTCAGTACACATCCAGTAGTAATGGTAGCGTGTGGTCCATGTCAATTTGCTTTCTGTATTGTGTTAAAATGTACACTGCAATAGAAAATCATGTTACTTTTTAGATGCGTTCTGTGATTAGGTTTTGGTTGGCAAAAAACTGCAAACCAAATAAAGTATGTCAAACACTTACAAAACACACCGCCAATCGTACCCGAGAGCTCGTGCCGAATTTTGGGTGGAAGGTGTTTGATCATCCACCATACGGCACACATTTGGCACCAAGCAATTGCCATTTCTTCCCAGCAATGAAGATTTGGCTCGCTACACAACGCTTTGGTCCTGACACCGAACTGCAGGCTGGTACAAACCAGATTTCTACAGAGGCGGCAGATTTCTACAGACACAGTATTGAAAAACTTGTGCAGTGGTATGATAAGTACCTCAATTTGAATGGCAATTACACAGAAAAATAGTTTAAGAAGGTATCTTAAGAATTATTTAATAAAACTTGGTTTTTCCATATTTTTAATTTTTAATTCAAAATATCTGCTACTTCCGTAACTGGGTCTTTTACAACAACAGTTCTTCGTTTGAGATGGTTGGAAGATATTCCAATATGCCTAGGAATAAGATGGGCATCAGGTGGGGGAAGAGCCATAAGAAATATATTGAAACTGTCATGAAGTTTGTTCAAGACAGAAATAATTATTGGTGGGTTGTCAAGGCACTTTCACTTCAAGAACCTGCTCTGAATTTTTTAAGACGAAAAATCAAACAGTCAAGATATATGACTATTTTATATCCCCCCCCCTCCCCCGACAAAGAAACCAGAATTTAATACTGAGTGAATGGGCCAGTGTAGTAATAGATTGCTGTGGTCTTGGCATGTTTCTCAAGTGTGGAGATGGGCCTTGAGGAACAAACTAAAAGATACTATGATAAAACGGAATTTGTACAAAGCTTCCAAGACCTTACAATTTTAAACCAAAATAGATTAAGTCTGTCTGATGCTACAAATTTTCCTACGATGGTGAGCAGAAGACCACCAGGCACAGGCATTCGGCAGCTATTTTAGGAAAGAGTACGCAACAAAGCTACAAATTGTATTTACTGCTACTGAGCAGGGTTTGGTCTCAACACAAACATGTATTTCAAGGCGCTCCTTAAAACCCTAAAACACTTATTTTCTGCTAAAGTCAATATTAGAGTTGACAGTTGTGTTCAGGATCCTATCCATCAATCGGAGAACTTTGCTGTATGGGAGGGCCAATAGCCTAACGAAGAGAGGATTGCCAGAATAATTCAGATCCATAAACGGGGTGTGAGTATTAAGGAGGGACGCATTACCTTAATTGGAAATTATAAGTGGCACGGTCTCTCTCACACACTGAGTGACAAAAGGTATACGACAGCGATAAGAATATATAACAAGGGTGGGAGAATCGCGTACGCAACACATAAAAGGGCAGTGCATTGATGGAACGGTCATTTGTACTCGGGTGTTACATGTGAAAATGTTTCTGACACGGTTATGCCCGCACGACAGGAATTGACATACTCTGAACTTTGTAGTCCGAGATTGATGCATGGGGCATCCCATTCCGGAAATCGTTAGAGAATTCAATATTCGCAGATCTATACTGTCAAGGGTGTGCCGAGAATACCAAATTTCAGGCATAATCTGTCACCACAGACAATGCGATGGCCGACAGTCTTCAGTAAAGAGCCGCGAGAGGCGGCGTTTGTAACTGCTAACAGACACGAAACACAGCATGTATCAGCTGGGATAGCGCTGTGAACTTTGGCGTTGATGGGCCATGGCAGCAGGCGACAGACGCGAGTGCCTTTGTTAACAGCACGCCATGTTATCAACACGTAACGGCGGCGAAAACTCTGCACTTTCTACAAATTTTCAGATATAGGCGTTGTTAAAGACCGTAAGTCACAGAAATCAGCGTATTCATCTCGACAAAAACATATGAGAAAACACTACAACATCAAAGCCGTGACAGGGTGTAGATTGTGTAACAGACTAGCTAGCAATATAAACACCCAATATCATTCTGTACGTAAGAAAATGGAATAATCCGTTGAAGATAGCACAAAAGTGCTGAAACATGTCGGGGCAAAACGAAACTGGAAAGGTGTCTTGCATAAGGCGGAATTTTTCGTGTTCAACAGAAACCATATATATTCCTTCAACACGGTTAAAACATATGACTTTTATGTAACTATACAAAGTGCGTAAAATGACATCCATTGTATGGAAAATGCTCAACGATGGATCAATACATCAAATCAATACCTGTCTTTGCTCAAGTTTAGCAATTGTGGCTGCTACCTTCCTGGTTGAAGTAAAAATTTCGTCATTGTATGGAAAATGCTCAACGATGGATCAGTACATCAAATCAATACCTGTCTTTGCTCAAGTCTAGCAATTCTGGCTGCTACCTTCCTGGTTGAAGTAAAAATTTCGTCATTTATTATTCACTCTGACAAAAGAAACAACGAATAACGAACTGAAACAATCATAACAAAATTTTGTGCATAACTTCAAAAGTTTTAAAATTTGTTAATTGTTGTTTTATAATAAAAAAGCTTTATAAACGTACTGATGTGTCAGTAGGGTAGAGAACTTGAAAATATCTTTCAGCAGACTCTTAGCAATACCTACTTACTTTCAGCAATGTGTACTGCAGAGGGGTGCGGCGACGACGCTTTCCTTAACATACATACCTTAATTTACGTTGCGTGCGAATTTTATCTTGACAACAGCATTAGAAATGACTTTAAAATATTAAAATGTTTAACTATGCACTTATATGTGCACATCTTTTCATATGTATGGAAACTGCTGGTTTCAGCGGAATTTGGGTGTAAAGGCTCCTTCCTTTCGATATTTTTCCCCGAGATCACTATATTTCGCCGATAACTTCCATGTCTATGGTTTATTTCAGTTTTGGTGAAACAAACGCATTTGGTACACAGTGAGTGAATGAGCAAAATATCTACGTGGAAATAAATGGGTTGGGCAACTATCCACCGACTAAACACCAACACATGATCAGTGCGTGAACATGATTGGTGTTAAGTGCAACATAAAAAATGGTGCCTATGCATACGAGTACTCATTACCATCACTTGTGAACACAACTAAGCCCACATTTAGGTTGCTCATCAATGTTCTTCACGGGGAAACACAGAATACGAATGAATGCCTACATAATTTAATTTGGCTTAACATGTTCAAAGAGGGTATTCTATGAATTTTGTGCACCAAGAATAAGTGCCTACGATGTAATTTTACATTTTAATGAGGAAAATAATGACCGAATGGAAAGTCCTTAGAGATTTCAGTCTATTCTCGGTTTGTACATGGGAACTACGACAAATAGGCTGAGGTGACACTCGTGGGATAGTGCTGTGCACATATAGAGTTGGCGGTAGTATCGAGTACACGAAGTATAAAATGGCAATATACTGACGGGGCCGTCATTTGTGGTCACGTGATTCATATGAAAAGACTCCCGACATGATTACTGCCGCAGGACAGGAATTAATCGGAATGGTAGCTAGAGCTAGATGCTCTCTACCTGGATCCACGTTCCTCTTGCAGCGACCTAAACGCCAAGAACATCGTCTGGAATTCAGGCCTCACGGACACAAGCGAATGGCCGAGCGGCATGGAGCGGTGGTAATAGACACGTAGGCTGCGATCCCGCAAACCTTCGCAGCAACAAGAGGCGCTAAACGACGCGTGGTCGTCGTCAAAGGGATGAGGCACTTCATCTCCACCACAATGGAGTCTTTCCAATTGTGGCGAACCAGGCGCTGTATCATTTGAGGCGGGCGAGTGTGCCAGGACTTACCCTAGTCCACTGCTGCTAGCGCCACGTCACCATAACGCGCCTGTGCGTAGCATACATAGTATTGGACCATTATTTCAGAATGAAATTAAAAATTAAAAGTAGCTTTTCCTAACTTTGTCAACATATCCTGCAGATAATGTTTAAATTGTTAAATCTCCGTGCGATCAGATAAATACATTTCGCTAAACACATCGTTTTAAGAGAAAACAAAGTGGCGCTACATAAAGTTAGAAAGCCAAGAGTTGTTGAGAACGTGCAAATATATGTCAAAATCTATAATTACATGTTTCAACATGATTGGAGAAACATTTTTGGTCGCCGTTTTCACGAAAAATTGAAGGCGCTAAATATTAGAGTTAGAGAGATGAAAACTGGTATGAAGCATCAGCTGGATATAAAATCATTAACTATGTAACTCCATTAAGCTACATCTAATAGTTTTCGAGAAATTTACTGCAAACTAAATTTCGAACAATAACGTCCTTACTTGTAATAGATTAAATAACATTTAAATTATTAACAGATAGTTTTGACTACAGCACCTCATGAAACTCATCAAATGATAAAACTATAACTAGTTACACGACTTTGATGTAAATACCGATCAGTACAAGGTCTAAGTTTTACTTCAGAGCTCATGTTCTACTGTCGGTTCTGTTCTAAGAATTCTAGTCAGCAAAGTTCAAAAACAGTCGAGCTGAAACTTAATCTGTGACTGAAGCCAACTTAACTCCATTCATACAAATACTATGAACATTGTAAATTGATACACACATGTGTTATAAAATGTATCCGAGAATATGGCCATTTACACTCCTGGAAATTGAAATAAGAACACCGTGAATTCATTGTCCCAGGAAGAGGAAACTTTATTGACACATTCCTGGGGTCAGATACATCACATGATGATCACACTGACAGAACCACAGGCACATAGACACAGGCAACAGAGCATGCACAATGTCAGCACTAGTACAGTGTATATCCACCTTTCGCAGCAATGCAGGCTGCTATTCTCCCATGGAGACGATCGTAGAGATGCTGGATGTAGTCCTGTGGAACAGCTTGCCATGCCATTTCAACCTGGCGCCTCAGTTGGACCAGCGTTCGTGCTGGACGTGCAGACCGCGTGAGACGACGCTTCATCCAGTCCCAAACACGCTCAATGGGGGACAGATCCGGAGATCTTGCTGGCCAGGGTAGTTGACTTACACCTTTTAGAGCACGTTGGGTGGCACGGGATACATGCGGACGTGCATGTCCTGTTGGAACAGCAAGTTCCCTTGCCGGTCTAGGAATGGTAGAACGATGGGTTCGATGACGGTTTGGATGTACCGTGCACTATTCAGTGTCCCCTCGACGATCACAGAGGAGTACGTCCAGTGTAGGAGATCGCTCCCCACACCATGATGCCGGGTGTTGGCCCTGTGTGCCTCGGTCATATGCAGTCCTGATTGTGGCGCTCACCTGCACGGCGCCAAACACGCATACGACCATTATTGGCACCAAGGCAGAAGCGACTCTCATCGCTGAAGACGACACGTCTCCATTCGTCCCTCCATTCACGCCTGTCGCGACACCACTGGAGGCGGGCTGCACGATGTTGGGGCGTGAGCGGAAGACGGCCTAACGGTGTGCGGGACTGTAGCCCAGCTTCATGGAGACGGTTGCGAATGGTCCTCGCCGATACCCCAGGAGCAACAGTGTCCCTAATTTGCTGGGAAGTGGCGGTGCGGTCCCCTATGGCGCTGCGTAGGATCCTACGGTCTTGGCGTGCATCCGTGCGTCGCTGCGGTCCGGTCCCAGGTCGACGGGCATGTGCACCTTCCGCCGACCACTGGCGACAACATCGATGTACTGTGGACACCTCACGCCCCACGTGTTGAGCAATTCGGCGGTGCGTCCACCCGGCCTCCCGCATGCCCAGTATACGCCCTCGCTCAAAGTCCGTCAACTGCACATACGGTTCACGTCCACGCTGTCGCGGCATGCTACCAGTGTTAAAGACTGCGATGGAGCTCCGTATGCCATGGCAAACTGGCTGACACTGACGGCGGCGGTGAACAAATGCTGCACAGCTAGCGCCATTCGACAGCCAACACCGCTGTTCCTGGTGTGTCCGCTGTGCCGTGCGTGTGATCATTTCTTGTACAGCCCTCTCGCAGTGTCCGGAGCAAGTATGGTGGGTCTGACACACCGGAGTCAATGTGTTCTTTTTTTCCATTTCCAGGAGTGTAGATGCTGCTACTGGCGCTTAGAGCGGATGATGGCCCGTGTTCCTTTCAGCTGTTCGCTGCGCCCGTATATAAATACGGCCCGATAGGCGGTGACACGTCGAAACCCAGGATTAATGTCAGTGCAGAAATTCACTACTATTATAGGACCGACAGGGCAACTACAGGAGGAGGAACCAGTACAACAAAGAAGGCTTGATTGAAGTGACAGGCATTGAAGTCCACAGCAAAGAGTGTAGAGAGGTTCTGAGAAAACATAAAGTTATTGGGATTTATCATCCACCAAAAGCTGATGTAGTTAGCTTCATAGACATATTTAGTAGAGTAGTGGGACGTTGTGGTCCCAGTGACCTAACAATACTTGGCGATCTGAATATTGAGGCAAAATCTTCCAGTTTGTGTAATATGAGGTTAATAGATACTCTTAACCCATATAATCTCGTAAATGTAGTAAATAGTGATACCAGGGTAACAAAGCCCACTTCTAGCAGAATTTATTGCGTTATTCTATGTAAACATATTAAAGACAGTGTTAGGTGCTGGAATATGCCAGCTTGTTGAGTATGTAAACACAAGCATCCAAAAAATGAAAAAAAAAGTTATTGAAAGTAAAAGTATCCTAAAAGAGGGTAACATCCTTGCCCTAAGAAATAAATTAGCTATAGAGGACTGGGATGTTGCATATCTTGCACATGGACTACTCAGTTTGTATATTTTGCTTATTTTTTCATAGTCCCACACATCTTCTTCCTGTTTCCTCGATTGATCTGTGTTCAGTTTCTCAAGGCCTCTCCACTGTGCCCACTTATAACTAAATCTGAGGAGGGTGCGATGGGGAGGTTCCCTTGTTAGTGACTATTTCTTGAAAAATAAGTTCCTAACAGAGACACAACATGGATTCCGAAAAGATCATAGTACTATCACAGCAGTTATGGAATTTCATCACAAAACGTATGGTGCCCTTGATCAAGGAATCCAAAGAGCTGGCATATTTCCAGACCTTACTAAAGCCTTTGGCTCTGTAAACCCTGAGTTACTTTTAGGGGAACTTGAGTCATACAATGTAAATGCTACATCCATGCAATTGCTGGCTACATATTTATTTAACCGCAAACATTGTACAAAGCTGACTTACAAAATCAATAATCAGATCATTAATTTCCGGTCCAAATATGAGACTGTCACACAAGGTGTACCCCAGGGCTCAATTTTGGGCCCTTTCTTTTTCATAGTGTACATAGATGATATAGAGCACCCTTTCAACTCCCAATTGCTAACCTATGCAGACGATACCTCACTGTTATTTCTTGGTAAACAAAATGATGAGTTAACTTTGGTAGCAACTGAGGGATTATGTCAAATAACTACTTATTTCCAAGATCAAGGTTTGAAAGTTAATATCAGTAAATCTCAATTATTGCCATTTAAACTTACAAACTCACACCAAACCTCTATCAGTAACATAGGGGCAGTTGAAGTAGTGGACACAGAAGGCTGCAGATTTCTAGGTATTCATATGGAACTATTTTTGCACAGATTAATTACGGGATAGAGATATGGAGTTGTGCTGCCGACATACATATGAACAGAATTTTAACCCTACAGAAAAGATCAGTCAGAATTATCCATGGATTAGGGCCTAGAGATTCATGCAGGGAAATCTTTGTTCACCATAAATACCTCACAGTCTACTCACTGTATCTTTACAAATTAATTATATTTTTTGTGACACATCAAACTAAAGCAACTAAATGCTCTGATATGCATGCCTATAATACAAGAAATAAAGACTGCTACTAAAGACAAAGAACAAAATTAAAAACCACAGACCATAGTCCATGCACTAGTAGTCAAATATGGTACAAGAGATTACCGAGCTCTATAAGGTGCCACAAAGGGAACTTATTCAAAGTGAAACTGAAATTTTTCTTGAATGACAAGTGTTTACATTCCTTACATGAATATTAATATTAAACTAAAGTAAATTATTGACACCAGTTGGTGTCTCCATCCAAAAAAATAGAATAAATACAAAAAAAAACCTTACAGCACCCCTCCATCAACCTCCCACAGTTGACAACAGAAGCTAGCGGAGTAGCTACCAAAGTGACGAGAGGGACAATAAACTTTATATCCCACCCGGACCATCCACAGGAAATCTCGATCAATAGGACTAATACGCACTACTCTCAATACCAGGAAACGTGTTTGTCACCAGAGACTTCAACGCGGAAAACACTGGGACAGTCATCTAACAAATGTGAATGGCAGAAGATTACTCGGAGCCATGATACACAACAATGCCAGCGTAGCTGCCTCTTCTGAGCCCACTATCTATCCAACAGAGTGCTGCCTGATGTCATAGATTTCGTTGCATTTAAGGGCCTGCAACCGCACGCAACAGGCATACCAGTGAGAGTGCTGTGTTCCGACCGTGCCCCCGTCGTGTTTGACACGGATCTTCATGGAAGGGAAGACACTCTAAGAGACATACTAAGCACAGTCCCAGACTCGGGAACGGCAGGAACCCACGCCACACTGATGCACATAATACATGCAATGGAAGCAGCAGCAGCTCCACAAAGAGAACAGCGATCGAGGAAAAACCACAGAGACAACTATCCCACAAAGTGCTTGACACAATTACCAGAAAGAACAGACTCAACAGGGAGGGGCAGACCACAAGATTCTCCGCCATAAACCGGGAAATTAACAGCCTTCAGAGGAAAATCGACGCTGCAGTACAGCAGCACTAAAACGAAGTGGGCAAACAAGGTCGCCACACTAAACTTGCAGGACCAGTCAGGCTGGAAGACGGTGAAGCACATCCTGAGACAGACCAACTGAATACCACCTCTCTCAGTCGGGAAAAACATAGTCTGAGAACCGGACGCTAATGCGAACGCACTAGCGGGCATGTTCGCTGTTAAATTCCAATCCAGTAACCAACCAGTTGACCAGGCACACCAGGAATTAGTAGTCCAACGACTGCGAGCCTTTCTAACCCACTGTGACGAAGAGGACCGAATAGAACATATACCAGAAGTAGTGACATCGCAAATACGCTGCCTGAACACAAAGAAGGCTGGCGGACCAGGTCTCCTCACCAACATGCTGATCCAGAAAATGCCACTGATAGCCATCCAACTGCTAACATCATTGTAAGCACAGAAAGCTACCCAATGACCTGGAAACACGCGAAGATCGTAGTGCCAGTGGATTTCATGACCGTGCTTTTACACAGTAGCGCTGAGACTATTTTATCGCTTACAACAGACACTATGATTACAATGAAATTAATATTTTTGTAAATGAATTATTTATGTAATTTAAGCAAACAAGGACATGCAGCTTCGTTGTTCTCTCTCTCTGTTCCTTTTCAGTCACTGTCTGTTACGGTCAGAAAATATATTGCTTGGTGTGTTATGTAAGGATTTTGTTATTGCGCTCATTTTGCATAATAATAACTAATTTCATTATGTTTGTTATTACGACTAATCATACCTTTTTTCCTCAGTTTTTTTCATGAATTTGATAAATGTAGCTTATTTTGTGTGGGGACGTCTGTTAGCGAATGATCTGTATGTACGGCACCAATCAGTGTAGTTTGGTTTGCTGTCAGAATAGAACCTGTATCACACACATTGTGACTTTGTTGGTATAGTTACTAGAAAGCCACAATCGCTGCATTTCATTGATAATCATATGTGAATTATATCTGAAAGAACCTGGAGAAACCTTCTCTCGCACTACTGTTACACTGTTCATATAGTTACTACAAAGCCACACACATCACATTTCGTTCATAACCCTATGTGAAATATTTCTAAAACAATCTGCAGAAAGCTCCTGTCACGCTACTATCACTTCAAATTTATAGTTATTACAAAGACACAATCGTTGCATTTCATTCATTACACATTCTGAATTAATTCTTAAAGGTGATGCAGAAATCTCCATTCACACTGCTGTCACTTTGTTGGTACAGTTACTACAAAGCCACAAACATCACATTTAATTCATAATGCTATGTGATGTATTTCTGAAAGAAGATGAAGAAATCTCCACTCACACTATAGTCATTTTGATGGTATAGCTACTACGAAGGCACAATCACCATATATCATTCATAACCCTATGGGAATTATTTTGGAAAGAAGCTGCAGAAAGCTCCTCTCACACTTCTGTCACTTTGTTGATATGGTTACCACAAGCCACACTCATAGCATTTCATTCATAGCCCTACGTGAATTATTCTGAAAGAAGATGCAGAAATTTCCCATCACACTATTGTTACTGTGTTGGTATAGATTCTATAATCCCACAAACATTGCATTTAATTCATAACCCTATGCGAATTATTTCTGAAAGAAGATGCAGAAAGCTCCTATCACCCTTCCATCACTTTGATGGTATAGTTAGTACAAAGCCACAATCATTCCATTTCATTCATTACCCTATGTGAATTATTTTGATAGAAGATGCAGAAATCTCCACTCACACTATTTCACTTCATTGGTATAGTTATTACACTACTGGCCATTAAAATTGCTACACCAAGAAGAAATGCAGATGATAAATGGGTATTCATTTGACAAATATATTATACTAGAACTGACATGTTATTACATTTTCATGCAATTTGGGTGCATAAATCCACAGAAATCAGTACCCAGAACAACCACCTGTGACTGTAATAACGACCTTGATATGCATGGGCATTGAGTCGAACAGAGCTTGGATGGTGTGTACAGGTACAGCTGCTCATGCAGCTTCAACACGATACCACAATTCATCTGGAGTAGTGACTGGCGTATTGTGACGAGCCAGTTGCTCGGCCACCATTGACCAGACATCTTCAATTGGTGAGAGATCTGGAGAATGTGCTGGCAGGGCAGCAGTCGAACATTTTCTGCATCCAGAATGGGCCGTACAGAGCCTGCAACATGCGGTCGTGCGTTATCCCACTGAAAAGTAGGGTTTCACAGGGATCGAGTGAAGGTTAGAGCCACAGATCGTAACACATCTGCAGTGTAACATCCACTGTTCAAACCGAACATGAGGTGACCAAGACGTGTACACAATGGCATCCAATACCATCATGCCAGGTGATATGAGAATATGGTGATGACGAATACACGCTTCCAATGTGCATTCACCGTGATATCACCAAACACAGATGTGACCATCATGATGCTGTAAACGGAACTTGGCTTCATCCAAAGAAATGATGTTTTGCCATTCGTGCACCCAGGTTTGTCGTTGAGTACATGATCACAGGAGCTCCTGTCTGTTATGCAGCTTCAAGGATAACCACAGCCATAGTCTCCAAGCTGATAGTCCAAGCTCCTGCAAACATTGCCAAACTGTTCATGCAGATGGTTGTTGTCTTGCAAACGCCCCCATCTGTTGACTCAGGGATCAAGATGTAGATGCACGATTCATTAGAGCCATTAAGATAAGTTGTGTGTCATCTCAAGTGGTAGTGACACAAGGCCATTGGGATCCAGCACGGCGTTCCGTATTACCCTCCTGAACCCATCGATTCCATATTAAAAGTCATTGAATCTCGACCAAAACAAGCAGCAATATCGCGATATGATAAACAGCAATCAATGTAGGCTACAATCTGACCTTTTTCAAAGTCGGAAACGTGATGGTACGCATTTCTCCTCCTTACACGAGGCATCACAACAACGTTTCACCAGTCAGTGCTGGTCAAGTGCTGTTTGTGTATGAGAAATCGATTGGAAACTTTCCTCATATCAGCACGTTGTAGGTGTCACCACTGGTACCAACCTTGTGTGAATGCTCTGAAAAGCTAATCATTTGCATATCACAGCATCCTCTCCCTGTCGGGTAAATTTTGTATCTGTAGTACATTATCTTTGCAGTGTAGCAATTTTAATGGCCAGTAGTGTCAAAAGAAACAATCGTTGCATTTCACTGATAAACTTGTGTGAATAATTTCTGACAGAAGATTCAGAAATCTGCACTCACACTCTTATAACATTTTTGGTACAGCTGCTACAAAGCCACAATTGCCACATTTCTTTCATAACCCTATATGAATTATTTCTGAAAGAGGCTGCAGAAATCTCCTCTCACGGTACTGTAACTTTGTTGCCTAGTTACTAGAAAGACACAATCATTGCATTCCAACCATTACACTACGTGAATTATTTCTGAAAGAAGTTGCAGAATGCTCCTCCCACAGTACTGTAACTTTGTTGGTATAGCTACTACAAAGGCAGAATCATCGCATTGCATCAATAATCTTATGTGAATTATTTCTGAATGGAGCTACAGAAAGCTCCCCTCACACTACTATAACTTTTTCAGTATAATTACAAAATAGACCATTCATTGCATTTCATCCATTTCCCGAATGTGAATTATTTCTGAAAGGAGATGCAGATAGCTCCTCCTACAGTACTCTCACTTTGTTGGTTTGGTTACTACAAAGCCAGAATCATTGCATTCCATCCATAACCCCATGTGCATTATTTTTGAAATAAGCAGCAGAAACCTCCTACCACAGTAGTTTCATTTTGTTGGTATGGTTACTACAAAGTCACAGTCATTCCATTTCATCCATTACCCTACATGAATTATTTGTGAAAGGAGCTGCAAGTAGCTCTTCTCACACCTCTATCACTTTGGTGACATAGTTACAACAAAGCCAGAATCATTGCATATCATCCATTACTCTGTGTGATTTTTTTCTAAAAGAAGCTGCGGAAAGTTCTTCTCACATTTCTATCACTTTG
The DNA here is from genome assembly GCF_023897955.1 of Schistocerca gregaria. NCBI lineage: Eukaryota > Metazoa > Arthropoda > Insecta > Orthoptera > Acrididae > Schistocerca > Schistocerca gregaria. The sequence continues at coordinate 51,452,707 of NC_064927.1, forward strand.
TTGGTATAGTTACTGCAAAACCACAATCATTGCATTCTATCCATTACCCTATGCGAATTATTTCTGGAAAGAGCTGCAAGTAGCTCCTCTCACACTATTATCACTTTGTTGGTATAGTTACAACAGAGCCAGAATTATCATATTTCATACAATACCCTATATGAATTATATCTGAAAGGAGCTGCCAAAAACTCCTCCCAGAGTAATATCAACTTGTTGGTATAGTTACAAAAAAGCCAGAATCATGTTGTTTCATCCATTACCCTATGTGTATTATTTCTGAAAGGAGTTGTAGAAGGCTCCAATCACACTACAATCATCTTGATGGTATAGTTACTACAAAGTAAGAATCTGTAAGGTAGCAGGGGATAATATGGAGCTCTTTCAAGTAGTTCATAATTTAAATTTGAAGCACAGCATCAGAGATAATATACTGGGCAAAATGGACCAGAAAATACTTCTGTGTTTTCATGGGTGACGTATTTCTGTTGCATAGTGTTTTGGTTTTCTATTAATTGCAAGGAATTATAAAAGTGTGGTGATAATTGTTTAAAATTCTATAATGTGTTTAGATGTAAGTATTTAAATATTATAAAATATTGGAAACAAAATGTGGCCATGTTTAGGAATTATTTTGACTAATGTGGTGTCATTTGAGCCGACTCAGGACTGGATATGAGCAGAAAATCAGATCTTTGGTCGTTGTCCATTGTGGTGGCAAGTTGAGAGCAACAAAGTGCCATGAGTGTAAGTATGGACGCCAGTGTATGGGAAGGAACAATGTTAAAGTGTGCAGTTGCGGGACAAACAGTGTATGAATTGCATCGATTATTATTTGTAGAGATTGGATTTAACTGTGAACTTAAAAATGCATGACCACAGAGTTAAAGTGTTCCTTTTAAATAAATATGTTTCAATCTGAACGTGTATAGTTCAATTCACTGCTACTCAAATGCTAGCCAATATACACTCCTGGAAATTGAAATAAGAACACCGTGAATTCATTGTTCCAGGAAGGGGAAACTTTATTGACACATTCCTGGGGTCAGATACATCACATGATCACACTGACAGAACCACAGGCACATAGACACAGGCAACAGAGCATGCACAATGTCGGCACTACAGTGTATATTCACCTTTCGCAGCAATGCAGGCTGCTATTCTCCCATGGAGACGATCGTATAGATGCTGGATGTAGTCCTGTGGAACGGCTTGCCATGCCATTTCCACCTGGCGCCTCAGTTGGACCAGCGTTTGTGCTGGGCGTGCAGACCGCGTGAAACGACGCTTCATCCAGTCCCAAACATGCTCAATGGGGGGCAGATCCGGAGATCTTGCTGGCCAGGGTAGTTGACTTACACATTCTAGAGCACGTTGGGTGGCACGGGATACATGCGTATGTGCATTGTCCTGTTGGAACAGCAAGTTCCCTTGCCGGTCTATGAATGGTAGAACGATGGGTTCGATGACGGTTTGGATGTACCGTGCACTATTCAGTGTCCCCTCGACGATCAGCAGAGGTGTACGGCCACTGTAGGAGATCGCTCCGGGTGTTGGCCCTGTATGCCTCGGTCGTATGCAGTCCTGATTGTGGCGCTCGCCTGGACGGCGCCAAACACGCATACGACCATCATTGGCACCAAGGCAGAAGCGACTCTCATCGCTGAAGATGACACGTCTCCATTCGTTCCTCCATTCAAGCCTGTCGCGACACCACTGGAGGCGGGCTGCACGATGTTGGGGCGTGAGCGGAAGACGGCCTAACAGTGTGCGGGACCGTAGCCCAGCTTCATGGAGACGGTTGCGAATGGTCCTCGCCGATACCCCAGGAGCAACAGTGTCCCTAATTTGCTGGGAAGTGGCGGTGCGGTCCCCTACGGCACTGCGTAGGACCTACGATCTTGGCGTGCATCCGTGCGTCGCTGCGGTCCGGTCCCAGGTCGACGGGCACGTGCACCTTCCGCCGACCACTGGCGACAACATCGATGTACTGTGGAGACCTCACGCCCCACGTGTTGAGCAATTCGGCGGTACGTCCACCCGGCCTCCCGCATGCCCACTATACGCCCTCTCTCAAAGTCCGTCAACTGCACATACGGTTCACTTTCACGCTGTCGCGGCATGCTACCAGTGTTAAAGACTGCGATGGAGCTCCGTATGCCACGGCAAACTTGCTGACACTGACGGCGGCAGTGCACAAATGCTGCGCAGCTAGCGCCATTCGACAGCCAACACCGCGGTTCCTGGTGTGTCCGCTGTGCCGTGCGTATGATCATTGCTTGTACAGCCCTCTCGCAGTGTCCGGAGCAAGTATGGTGGGTCTGACACACCGGTGTCAATGTGTTCTTTTTTCCATTTCCAGGAGTGTATGACTCAATAATAGGGGTGCAAATGCAACCGTTCACTACCAACCCCCTTTGCAGATAATCCACACAGAAAATAGGTAGTGAACGAGCCCGAGTACAGTTGCAATCAGGGTCTCGTCCAGGATAGGACTTTCTTCTCTATTCCATAGCATTTCAGAATCGGGTGCCCATCTGATGTTTAGGCTTTTGAACCGTCAGTGTGGGGGCTCTGAGCTAAATCGGTGCATTAGCAGTAGCGGAGCGTGTTCTGGACAAGATACATGCTGTCCCTTGGTTATGCAGATATAAGGCCACATGATTGTGAGGCAGTCATTTACACAGCCTGGTGAGTCAACCACGTGTTGCCATGGGTAAAACAGTCATCCGTGCCATGTCCATATGTTGCTATGGGTAAAGCAGTTGAAGGTGTATCCACGTGCTGCTGATGATCAATGCCCTCGTCCGTGCCACCGACCAACATGACTACATGCTGCCAGGGGCCCACACACCGTGTTCTCGCTCCTGATTGAGTTTGCTGCATGTTCACACTGCTGACTACGATTCATTGCATAGCTGTGCTGTGGAGCTCACTGAAGACGCACCTCAATGAGCATATAAAAGATCAGTACAGCCAGCAGCTACACTGCAAAATTGCGCCCTTCCATTGGCCATGGCCAATGAGATGCGTGAATCTCAAAGTGAAGGTGAATCTATGGATGTTAGGAGTAACTGTAGTAGCCCTAACATGTCAAAAGAAATAGGCTGGATACCAGGAAGTTACCTGAGTACATTTTTTGTAAAACTTCCTAGTAAATTGGGAGAAACAGACTCAAAGTTAGGAAATATAAAAACTGCAATAGTTGGAGAAATGGATTCGAAAATAGGGGATATGGAATTGAGACTCGGTCATAAAATAAAGACAGTGGGTGAAAAATTTGATCGCTAGATCTCAAATTCACTCAAATTACAGATAAAGTCGAAAACACAGTTAAAATTGTTGAGGGAATTATTGAGAGAGTTGATGAGGTTGAAAGAGGATTAGTAGCCAAGGTGGCCACTGTTCAAAGGAATTTTGTGGGGCAGATTCAGGTACAGGAACCGAAATGCACATTATTTAAAAAACAAACAGAGGCAGACATTGAATCCATTAAGATGGGAGTGCAGGATTGCCATAAGGGGATTACTGACAACAAGAAGGAATTAGAAGGGGAAATAAATTTCTTGAGGGAAACAGTTAATACTGTGGTAGCAGGGAATGGAAATTTATTGTTGGGATATTGTATGCGGCATGGATTTCAGTCAAAACCTTTTAGTGGGGAGAATAAATACCATCCAGTTGACTTTCTAGCTGCGTGTAAGGATAACTTTGTGACATGGATGAGTGAGCCGGCAAAAATTAAATATGTTAAGAGGCAATTGGAAGGGGGAGCTCAAACCTGGGCAAACCAAAATGATGATAAATTTTGTGATTTTAAAACCTTTGAAAGCCTGTTCTTGAAGAAATACTGGGGCCAGGCAATACAATTAAGATTTCAAAACGATTTTTTGAATGGATCCAGTTACAAGAGGGGAATGGAAAGTATGAGAGAATTCTGTGATAGAGAACTGAATAAATTAAATCATCTGGATAGGCCACTGGGTGTATTAACAGAAATATCTACACTAAAAAGAAGATTACCAGAGCATTTGCAATGGGATTTGATTCACAGTGCAAAAGATTCAGTGGAAGAATTTCATAATTTTGTGTATAATATGGACAGGGCACTGTGTTACAAACCTAAATACATGGAACAGAGGGAGAGTGGAAGGTATCATGAAAGGGGAAACATGATTATTACTGTACTCATAGTTAATACTAACAGGTGTAGAGAATATAGAAGTAATCAGAATGATCAGGATAGAGATTGGAGAAGCAGGCCACAAAGATATAACAGAAATTTTGGTGGGAGAAGAGACAATTTGGATCAGCTGAGGAGTGGTAGAAAAGGTATGAGAATAGGAATGCTAGATGCAAATGGACAGGGTAGACAATCGAAAAAATAATTGATGCCTCACTTAAGGTCCATAGGGGGGTTGGTAATTATGTGAACAGGGCCAGACAAGGACATGATGGGATGAGTAATAAAGTCAGCAAGGAAAATTGGGAAATTGGGATCTGTCATATGGATGCTCTCTTAGGAAATGAAGATCTGTGGGGAAGTTTTAACAATTATAGAAATACAGATATAAGGTATATGAGGAAAAAATGGAACAAGGCTAATATCAGCAATGAACAGGGTGAGTTTAACATTGATGACATGTTTAAAAGGGAAGAGAAATTACAAGCAGAGGAGGACAATATTGGTTTGTGTGCAGCAAAATTCATCGAAAGATCAGAGACAGAGGTAGTTTCATTAAAATGGGGAACAGAAGTGGATATGGAATTAAGGGGCAATGTTCACAGTAATAATGGATGTGATGAATAGGTAGACATGTCTATTGGAAATAGTATGGGGAATTGTGGAAAATGTGAGAAGAGGGTTATTCAGTGTGATGTATAGGCTAATATGAGTGGTGTATTTGACAATGTGGAAAATGCTGTTAAATTACCTACTGATAATGTTACTGTGCTAGTGGGTGCAGGTGTTAACTGTGGTAGTGATAATGACTTTAATGTGGACATGGAAATGTGTAATGATATGGAGAATGTTGCTATAGGTTGCCCAGAAGATGTAATTGAAACAAAGATGTTAATTGTGGATGGTTAGGAAAGGAGGAGGCTGATTATGATTTGGGTGATTGGGTGTCCTATGCAAAATTACATAAAGCTTTGATGCCTAAAAAATGGGGTAAAATAAAATTTAAAATTGCCGGAAAATTGGAAGAATTAAGTGAAGAAGAGAATGTTGAGCTTGCTATTAAAGATCTGTTTGAAGGGGATACTGATGTATGTTTTGGAGAAAGATGTAAAGATATTTGCATTATTCAAGAGGAAACCAGGAGTGAAGAAGAAAGAGATTTATTACAGGAATCAGGGCTGAACAGAGTGGAAGTAGAGGTGATACAGCCAATAATTGATATCAATGTTGGAGGAGTTACAGATATATAGCATTATTAGACTATGGCTCAAGGTTATCTGCAATCTCTGAATCTTTATGGCAGCAAATTAAAGGTTTAGAATTAATAGAATTACCAACTACAGGAGTCAAAATTAAGACAGCAACTGGGACATGTAGCAAGCCCATCAGCTGAGAAGTATTACTGGAATTTAATAGTAATGAGTAATGTTTTGATATTAGTTGCTTTGTAGTGAAGGGTTTGGCATTGAATGTAATTTTGGGCATGGGCTTCATGTACAAGTATGACTGTAGCATTTTTGTAAAGTACAGAGAGGTAGAATTTGATGCTGGTGGAAACAGACGAAGAATGCAATTTAAAGGGGAATTAAAAGGAGGTGAGACAATGACTCATTTACAAAGGATAGATGAGGTAGGTGATGAAATGTGCACTGAACAGCAGATATATGACAAAGTAAATGAAATGGGACATTTAAATGAGGAACAAAAGGTGCAGCTTACAGATTTATTGTGTAAACATAAGCATGTGTTCTCTGACAGGCCTGGAAAAGTTATAGATTTCAGTTATGTTTTGAGGGTATTGCCACATGGAGTAATAAACGCCAAACCTTATCCAATAGCTAATAGAGAGGCTGTAAGGGCGTGGATACAGATGATGTTGAAGTGGGGCATACTGGAAATGGGGAGGAGTGAGTATTGTAATCCAATAGTAGTGGTGAAAAAGAGGGATGGTTCTATAAGAAGGGTATTGGATGCAAGAAAGCTAAATAAAATAATAGTCAAAGAAAATGATCAGCCAGAGAACATGAATGAGCTGTTGCAAAAAATTTATAATGCTAAAATTCTGTCAAGTGTTGATTTGACTTTAGGGTTCTGGCAGCTGCAATTGGCTGAAGAGAGCAGAAAGTACACTGCTTTCTTATTTGAGGGCAGGACTTACATGTTTAAGCTGTGCCATTTGGTTTATCAATATCTGTAGCAGTTTTTGTAAGGTCTTTAAGTCATGAACTAATGAAAAAATTGACAGTGTATGTAGATGACATTTTGATTACGAGCAGTAATTGGCAAGAGCACTGTCAGCTGTTGGAGGATGTATTCAAGGCTATATCTAAAGGGGGAATGACCCTTAAGTTAAGGAAGTGTGAATTTTTTCAAGCAACATTACTATTTCTTGGTCATCATTTAACTCCTGATGGCATTTTGCCCAATAAAGAGAAAATCAAGGCTATTTTTGACTGCAAGGTGCCAACAAATAGGAAACAACTGAAATCATTTATAGGACTATGTTCATTCTACAGGAAGATAATAAGTGATTATAGCCTGAATTCACCTAACTTATGTAGACTATTAAAGAAAAGTGTAACCTGGTGCTGGACATCTGAGTGTGACAGGGAATTTAAAGCCATAAAGAATAGCTTAAAAAATAGCGAAATTTTGTACTACCCAGAATTGTCTTTGCCTTTCTGTACTGGGGCTGACAGCTCACATTATAGGATAGGGACAGTGCTATTTCAGGAGAGGGTAGTAGATGGAAAGACCGAGCATAGGGCAATCACTATTGCAAGCAGAATGCTGTACAAACATAAATTAATGTATGGTATCTCAGAGAAGGAACTTTTAGTCATAGTTTTTTGATTTCAGAAGTTCTGGATATATGTGGAAGGTAGGAAAGTGATTGTTTACACAGACCATAAGGCTCTGAGATATTTGCAAGCTTGTAAGCTGTTAAATAACAGACTCATGAGATGGGCCACGTTTCTGCACCAGTTTAACCATGAGATAAGATATGTTAAAGGCACAGACAACAATGTGGGTGATGCCTTATCAAGGTTACCTTTCATTGGAGAAAAACATGAAGGGAATGGAGATGAGAAAGAACTACAGATATTGTATATGAAAGGGCTGGGCAGAGAGAAGGAAATAAAATCCACCTGTAAGGACATGAGGAGACTTCAGAATGGGGACCAAACCTTCAAGTTTATCAAAACAAACTTTGGAAGAAAACAACATGAAAAAATAGCTAGATTTTGTAGAATTTATAATCGAGTTTTATTTAGATGAAGAAATCTGGACAAAGAGGACTGGAAGGTATGTTTCCCAGATGAGCACATGGAAAAATTAATCAATTATATCCACCTTAGCCATGGGCGTTATTGGGACTCAGAAATGTTTAGAAATTCTGCAGGACTATGTTAGTTTTAACAACATGGCCATGAGGGTAAAGAGACAATTGGCTTCTTTAAACAAATGTCAAAAAGTGAAGTATAATACTATTGCAGTACAAGGAGAAATGCAGAATATTGTTCCTAAAAGAAATGGTGAACTGCTGGCTATTGATTATTTGGGAGGCTGCCAACAGGTCGAGGGGGTGTAAAGTACTTTTTTCTAGCTGTTGATGTATTCTCAAAGTTTGTAACGCTTTATCCACTGAAAAAGGCCACTAGCCAGAATATAATTAACAGGCTAGAGAAAGATTACTTTGTGAATGTTATAAAACCCGAGAATGTTCTGTCTGATAAAGGAGCACAATTTGTATCTACTGTGTGGGGGAAGTTTGTGCAAAGATCTGGGATAAAGCATATAAAGATTTCAGCGTATCACCCTGCGGGAAACCCAGCTGAGAAGTATCTGAGGGATCTCGGTAGGTGATGTAGGACATATTGCAGTAAAAAGCATAGTACTTGGGCAGAATATATAATTGTGTTTGAGGATCTTATGAACACAGTGAAGAGTTGTGCAACAGGATTCTAACCCTATGAGGGGCTTGTGAGGAACAAGAAAAAACCCAGTCACATTGATGGCGAAATCAAAAAGTTATTTGAATTATACCATGGACCCTTTGAGATAACAGGTTGTCAACACCCTAATGCATATAGGTTACTATATCCAGTGTCCAAAAAGAGATTTGGACTGAGAAATGAAACGGAGTTGAAAAAATATATGGTGAAAGAAGGAAGGGTAAGAAAGTGAGATTCCCATCTATTATCTAGTAAAAAAAAATGTTGGGGGCTATGTATATGTGTATTTATAATTAGAGTATTATTTGTGTTACTGTGTGTGTTGCGACACCATTGTTTGTGGTCAGCAAACTTCACTATACTGTATGTATTTGCAATAAGGGAATCTGTTGTCCAATGGATTTGCACAACTGGTGTGGGTGTGATGGAAGCCTTATTGAAGTCATACGGGAACTGAAACCTACTGTACACATAGTCTCTATTTCTGTGTAAATGTGTGGAGAGTATAGGAGAAAGGATATCTGCAAATAGTTTGTTTAAAAATAGTTGAGATTTTCTTAAAATTTCTAATGTATCTGTGGCATCTGGAGTTGATACTGGTGCATGGGGACAGTCATGTAGGGCACTCACTAAATTTGCAAATTGTAGAGGCATATGGGAAATAATTAACTTGCTTATTATAAGATGTTCATGAGGGACGTGAAGGAAAGAACAATAATGGCTAAGTGAATGCTTGTAAAAGTTTTATGATCTTAGTGAGTTTGTTGGCCATTTACAATTGAATCTAGTTAGCCATGGAAGTGGAAGAAAAGAATGGGTTTCAAGATATTGCCAAATATTATGTGCAAATTGATATCGGAATTCATGAAAAAAATTGAGCTTGCTCATGTATAGCAATGTTGCTGTATGGGTGCTTAAAAATTATAGGAATCTGCATATGGGAATGAACTCTGGTGGTGCATAAGGGGGGGGAGGCGGGGGGGGGGGGGGGGGGGTAGAAATGTCGGAACTCCTGATTTGGGAACATTTGAAGGGTGAAATACAATATATTTAAGAATGTCATGTTTGTGTTTGATTTGTGTGCATGTCTGTCATTTGTATAAACCTAATTAAGAGCTGATCAGTGAACACAGGATGTTCCAGGCAGGGTTGGGATAGCCTGACTTCTGGGAAATGTGGGTGGTGGTGGTGGTGGTGGTTGTTGGGATGTTTAAGGGGGACTAAACAGGTAAGGTCATCAGTCCCCCATTCGAAAAAACAGGCGAGACGAAAATTTATGGAGCAGGTAAAACCCCAAAGGGGAGGAGATGCCAGTCACTGAAAGAACACAAATGTGGCAGCAAACACTATAGACAAGAAGAGTACAGACGAACACCGGTCAGAATGAAACGGAAGAAAAGAAGAGGGCCTAACCACCATCTGCTTCACGTCTGCTGTGCAGCGAGCTACCTTAATTTAAGTATTATCTGTATTTTTCTTACTTGTCACTTCTTCTTCTGCGTGTTTTTGCTTTTAGGAAGCTTTCATAGTTGAGTGCTATTAAGTGTTCCATAGATCTCGTGTTTGTTTTGAATACAGTCAGAGAGAGTCCATTTAGTCAGCCATAGTGCCAGTAGTGCTAGTGTTTGTTTTCAATACAGTCCAGAGACATGTAGTGCTATTTTCCTTGTTTTCTACAAGAAGTGGTTAGCAATCACAGTTTAGTCAATAATCAACCGCCTTTAGTGAATTAGCAGTCTAGTTAAAAGTTGATTAACACTCTATAGTAAATTGATTTCTTAGGATGGATAGGATGTGTGGCTGCTGTGTACGGACGCAAGAGGAGCTGGCCACTCTTCGCGAACAGCTGAGCGTGTTGATGGCCGCAGTCAGCCGTCTTCAGGCTGCTGCCTCGGAGTGTAGCGGCAGTGGGGAGTCTGGTGTGTCGCAAGGTACACCCCAGTTGTTACATGCTTCACCCACTGTCCCTACTGTTGAGACATCTTCGCGGGTACCAGGCGCGGTTGGGCCACGCTCTCCCCAAGGGGAGTGGCGGGTTCAGCGGCGTTCGCGGCGCACGAGGCGGAGGGTCAATGTGGAGGCTGGCCATGTGGCATCGCCCGCTCTGCCTGTGAATGGACATGTGGCCGCTCCTTCAGCAAGGTCCGAGCAGGCACACGGGGGGAGGGGTTTATTAGTTATTGGGAGCTCCAACGTTAGGCGGGTGATGGAGCCCCTTAGGGAAATAGCGGAAAGGTCGGGGAAGAAGGCCAGTGTTCACTCTGTCTGCTTGCCGGGGGGTCTCCTCCGAGATGTGGAGGGGGCCCTACCGGCGGCGATAGAGAGCACTGGGTGCACCCGACTGCAAATTGTTGCTCATGTCGGCACCAATGACTCCTGCCGTCTGGGTTCAGAGGTCATCCTCAGTTCGTACAGGCGGTTGGCGGAGTTGGTGAAGGCGGAAAGCCTCGCTCGCGGGGAGGAATCAGAGCTAACTATTTGTAGTATCATTCCCAGAACCGATCGTGGTCCTCTGGTTTGGAGTCGAGTGGAAGGCTTAAACCAGAGGCTCAGACGATTCTGCGGAGAGCTGGGGTGCAAATTTCTCGACCTCCACTATCGGGTGGAGAAATGTAGGGTCCCCCTGAATAGGTCAGGCGTGCACTACACGCCAGAAGCGGCTACGAGGGTAGCGGAGTACGTGTGGATTGCACATGGGGTTTTTTTAGGTTACAGAATTCCCTCCCTAGGCCCGACAAGACGCCTCCTGAGACGCGGCAAGGCAGGAGTAGGCAAAATGCAACAAGGAATAACAATATTAATGTGCTAATAGTAAACTGCAGGAGCGTCTATAGAAAGGTCCCAGAACTGCCCTCATTAATAAACGGTCACAACGCCCATATAGTACTAGGAACAAAAAGTTGGCTGAAACCGGACGTAAACAGTAATGAAATCCTAAACTCGGATTGGATTGTATACTGCAGAGATAGGCTGGACAGTGAAGGGGGAGGCGTGTTTATAGCGATAAGAAGTGCAATAGTAGCGAAGGAAATTGACGGAGATTCGAATTGTGAAATGATTTGGGTGAAGGTCACGGCTAAAGCAGGCTCAGACATGGTAATTGGATGTCTCTATAGGCCCCCGGGCTCAGCAGCTGTTGTGGCTCAGCACCTGAAGAATAATTTGGAAAATATTTCGAGTAGATTTCCCCACCATGTTATAGTTCTGGGTGGAGATTTTAATTTGCCGGATATAGACTGGGAGACTCAAACGTTCATAACGGGTGGCAGGGACAAAGAATCCAGTGAAATATTTTTAAGTGCTTTATCTGAAAACTACCTTGAGCAGTTAAACAGAAAACCGACTCGTGGCGATAACAAATTAGACCTTCTGGTGACAAACAGACCCGAAATATTTGAATCAGTTAATGCAGAACAGGGAATCAGCGATCATAAAGCGGTTACTGCATCGATGATTTCTGCCGTAAATAGAAATATTAAAAAAGGTAGGAAGATTTTTCTGTTTAGCAAAAGTGACAAAAAGCAGATTACAGAGTACCTGACGGCTCAACACAAAAGTTTTGTCTCAAGTGCAGATAGTGTTGAGAATCAGTGGACAAAGTTCAAAACCATGGTACAATATGCGTTAGATGAGTATGTGCCAAGCAAGATCGTAAGAGATGGGAAAGAGCCTCCATGGTACAGCAACGGAGTTAGAAAACTGCTGCGGAAGCAAAGGGAACTTCACAGCAAACATAAACATAGCCAAAGCCTTGCAGACAAACAAAAATTACGCGAAGCGAAATGTAGTGTGAGGAGGGCTATGCGAGAGGCTTTCAATGAATTCGAAAGTAAAGTTCTATGTACTGACTTGGCAGAAAATCCTAAGAAATTTTGGTCCTATGTCAAAGCGGTAGGTGGATCAAAACAAAATGTCCAGACACTCTGTGACCAAAATGGTACTGAAACAGAGGATGACCGACTAAAGGCCGAGTTTCTAAATGTCTTCTTCCAAAGTAGTTTCACAGAGTAAGACTGCACTGTGCTTCCATCTCTAGATTGTCGCACAGTTGACAAAATGGTAGATATCGAAGTAGACGACAGAGGGATAGAGAAACAATTAAAATCGCTCAAAATAGGAAAGGCCGCTGGTCCTGATGGAGTACCAGTTCGATTTTACACAGAGTATGCGAAGGAACTTGCCCCCCTTCCTGCAGCGGTGTACCGTAGGTCTCTAGAAGAGCGAAGCGTTCCAAAGGATTGGAAAAGATCACAGGTCATCCCCGTTTTCAAGAAGGGACAACGAACAGATGTGAAGAACTATAAACCTATATCTCTAACGTCGATCAGTTGTAGAATTTTGGAACACGTGTTATGTTCGAGTATAATGTCTTTTCTGGAGACTAGAAATCTACTCTGTAGGAATCAGCATGGGTTTCGAAAAAGACGGTCGTGTGAAACCCAGCTCGCGCTATTCGTCCACGAGACTCAGAGGGCCTTAGACACGGGTTCACAGGTAGATGCCGTGTTTCTTGACTTCCGCAAGGCGTTTGACACAGTTCCCCACAGTCGTTTAATGAACAAAGTAAGAGCATACGGACTATCAGATCAATTGTGTGATTGGATTGAGGAGTTCCTAGATAACAGAGCACAGCATGTCATTCTCAATGGAGAGAAGTCTTCCGAAGTAAGAGTGATTTCAGGTGTGCCGCAGGGGAGTGTCATAGGACCGTTGCTATTCACAATATACATAAATGACCTGGTGGATGACATCGGAAGTTCACTGAGGCTTTTTGCAGATGATGCCGTGGTGTATCGAGAGGTTGCAACAATGGAAAATTGTACTGAAAAGCAGGAGGATCTGCAGTGAATTGACACATGGTGCACGGAATGGCAATTGAATCACAATGTAGCGAAGTGTAATGTGATGCGAATACATAGAAAGATAGGTCCCTTATCATTTAGCTACAAAATAGCAGGTCAGCAACTGGAAGCAGTTAGTTCCATAAATTATCTGGGAGTACTCATTAGAAGTGATTTAAAATAGAATGATCATATAAAGTTGCTCGTCGGTAAAGCAGATGCCAGACTGAGATTCATTGGAAGAATCCTAAGGAAATGCAATCCGACAACAAAGGAAGTAGGTTACAGTACGCTTGTTCGCCCAATGCTTGAATACAGCTCAGTAGTGTGGGATCCGCACCAGGTAGGGTTGATAGAAGAGATAGAGAAGATCCAACGGAGAGCAGCGCGCTTCGTTACAGGATCATTTACTAATTGCGAAAGCGTTACGGAGATGATAGATAAACTCCAGTGGAAGACTCAGCAGGAGAGACGCTCAGTAGCTCGGTACGGGCTTTTGTTAAAGTTTCGAGAACATACCTTCACCGAAGAGTCAAGCAGTATATTGCTCCCTCCTACGTATATCTCGCGAAGAGACCATGAGGATAAAATCAGAGAGATTGTGGCCCACACAGAAGCATACCGACAATCCTTCTTTCCACGTACAATACGAGACTGGAATAGAAGGGGGAACCGATAGAGGTACTCAGGGTACCCTCCGCCACACACCGTTAGGTGGCTTGCGAAGTATGGATGTAGATGTAGATGTAGATGTAGACTAGTTGACTGACCATAAGAACAAAAAAGGGAAAGAGTCAATATCCGGATACACACTAAAATCTGCAACCAATTATGAGAGACTGGAGGACAAGAGACACAGAAAGGGAAAGGTGCAGGACCTCCCTAAATGGAATCATAAAAAGGACTACCACGGATAAAATTTAAAACGTCGTCAGCCATGGAGGCATCATCGCATAAAACCAAAGGCAACGTGCCCGGGAGATTAAAAGACTGCCGGAAGGTTCACAGTCGGGAACACTCCAACAAAATGAGGGCGACCATCAACTGGGACCCACACTGACACAGGGGGGGGATCCTCCTGACGCAAAAGATGTCTGTGCATCAGGTAGGTATGGCCGATGCGGAGCTGACACAGGATGACAGAGTCCCTGCGAGAAGCCCGCAGGGAGGACTGCCACAAATCGGTCGTCTCCTTAACAGCCTGCAGTTTATCCGGTGATGTCAGGCTACGCCACTTGTCATGCAACATCCCAAGCACCTTACGGCGCAACGTCAGCTGCAGATCACGAGCCGGGAGGCCGATCTCCAAAGCGGGGGTGTCGATCGCCCCTTTGGCCAGCCTGTCAACACGTTCATTCCCCAGGATGCCAACGTGACCTGGCGTCCAAACAAAGACCACCGAATGACCAGAGCGGGTAATGGCAAAAACAGACTCCTGAGTAAAGGATACCAGAGGAGAAGAGATATAGCAGCGGTCGATAGCCTGGAGGCTGCTCAGGGAGTCACTGCAGATGACGATGGACGTACCTGAGCAGGAACTCTTATGCTCAAGAGCACGCAATATGGCCACCAGCTCTGCAGTAAAAATACTGCAGCCAGCCGGCAAGGAGTGCTGTTCAACATGGGCAGCGTGAGCAAAAGCGTAGGCAGTACCATCTACCATGGAACCATCAGTGTAGACAGGCTCACAGCCTGAAAATGAGGCTAGGAGCGCAAGAAAACGGCGAAGGAGGGCCACAGGCAGAACCGAGTCCTTGGGTTCCCATGCCAAGTCCAGGCGGACGGACGGCCGGTGCATACACCAGGGAGGGGTGGGTGCACGGACCCGGAAGGGAGGCAGAAGAGGGAATGACCCCAGTTTCGACAGAGGGACTGGACTCTGACAGCAATGGAAAGCCCAGACCTAGGTCGCCATTCAGCCAAAGGGAAAACCATGGCAGGGAAAAGCAGGCGATGATTGGGATGGCCCGGTGAAAAATGTACGTGGACAGCATAGTTGGCGAGCAGTCAGTGGTGGCGAATCTGCAGCGGGGGAACCCCGGCCTCCACCAGTAGACTATCCACAGGGCTCATATGGAAAGCGCCAGTTGCAAGCTGAACCCTGCAGTGGTGTATGGGGTCCAACAACGTCAATACTGAGGGTGATGCAGACCCATAGGCCACGCTCCCATAATCAAGCCTGGACTGCACAAGGGCTCTGTACAATCGCAACAGCGTGCAGCGATCTGCACCCCAAGACGCATTGGCTCAGGCAGCGGAGGGCGTTGAGGTGCCGCCAGCAGTTTTGCTTCAGCTGAGTAATATGAGGAACCCATGTGAGCCGGGCATCAAAGACGAGTCCTAAGAAGCGGCTAGTGTCCACCACTTCAAATAGGTGGCCATCGAGGTAAAGTTCAGGATGAGGGTGGACCGTCCGACGCCTGCAGAAGTGCATAACTCGAGTCTTGGCTGCTGAGAACTGAAAACCATGAGTCAGAGCCCATGATGCTGCCTTGTGAACAGCTACTTGCAGCCTGCATTCGGCGACTCCCGTAGTCGTTGTACTAAATGAGATGCAGAAGTTGTTGGCATACAAAGAAGGAGACACCGATGACCCCACGGCTGCAGCCAGACCATTAGTGGCTACTAGAAATAAGGAGACGCTCAACACCGAGCCCTGTGGGACCCCATTTTCCTGTATATAAGATGAACTAGAGGTGGCATTGACTCGCACCCGGAAAGAGCGGCACAATAAAAAGTTTTGAAGAAAAGCTGTGAGCTGACCACGAAGACCCCACTCATGCAACGTAGCAAGGATGTGATGCCTCCATGTGGTATCATATGCCTTCTGCAGATCAAAACATACAGCAACGAGATGCTGACGGTGGGCAAAGGCCATATGGATAGCAGATTCCAGCCGCACCAAATTGTCCGCAGCAGACCCGCCCTGACGGAAGCCACCCTGTGATGGAGCGAGAAGACCGCGCGACTCAAGGACCCAACACAAACGACGCCCCACCATATGTTCGAGCAATTTGCACAAAACATTGGTGAGGGTAATGGGACGATAGCTGTCCACCGCCAGAGGGTTCACACCGGGCTTCAAGATGGGGACAATGACACCCTCTCACCATTGCGACGGGAACACGCCCTCGCTCCAAATGTGGTTAAAGATGGTGAGGATGTGTCTCCGGCAGTACCTGGAGAGATGCTTCACCATCTGCGTGTGGATGCAGTCCGTTCCTGGTGCTGTTTAGGGCAATCGGCGAGGGCAGTGACGAATTCCCTCTCGCTGAAAGGAGCATTGTATTTTTCAGAACAACGCGTGCGGAATGATAATGGCGTCCGCTCGGCACACTCCTTTAGAGAGCGAAAGGTGGGGGGGGGAGGGGGTAAGTCGCAGTCGCAGAGCTCATAGCAAAGTGTGCGGCAAGGTGGTCAGCAATGAAGGCAGCGTCCGTGCAGACAGCGCCGACCAGGGAGATTCCAGGGACACCCATAGTGGTCTGGTATCCATAAATCCACCGGTTGCGGGACCACACGAGCGAGGGGGAGACACGGTAGCCCAAGGCTGAGACATACCTCTCCCAGCACTCCTGCTTACGCCGTGCAATAAGACGACGGGTCAAGGAACGAGACGCTTAAAGGCGATGAGGGTCACAAGAGACGGGTGCCCCCTATGACACTGGAGAGCCCGCCTATGGTTGCGAATAGCTTCAGCAATCTCCGGCGACCACCAGGTGACAGCATTCCGCCGAGTGAGTCCAGAAGTTCGGGGGATGGCAGCCTCGGCCGCAGAAATAATTGATGTGGTCAAGACGTGGACCACCTCGTCAATGTCACCCTGTGGGTGAGAAGCAATGGTGGCAGCGGAAGTAAAAGCTGGCCAGTCAGCCCTGTTGAGAGCCCAGCGGGGCAGACGCTCAGAAGTATGACACTGGGGCAGTGACAAATAGATGGGAAAATGGTCACTACCACACAGGTCAAGATGCACTCTCCAGTGGAGGGATGGGACAAGTCCGGGGAAGCAAAGAGAGAGATCGATGGCCGAAAATGAGCCATGGGCCACACTGAAATGCGTGGGAGCACTGGTGTTCAAGAGGCTAAGGTCGAGCTGAGCCAACACATGATCCACAGCATGACCGTGATCATTGGAGACAGTCCCACCCCATAGAGGGTTGTGGGCATTGAAATCGCCCAGAAGCAGCAATGGTGGCGGGAGTTGAGCCAGCAGCACAGCCAAGACATGTTGGGGGAGCTCCCGATCCGGAGGAATGTAAACAGAGCAAACAGTAATACCCGGCGAGAGCTCAATCCTGACAGCGACTGCCTCTAAAGGCGTCAGAAGGGGTGCAGGCGAGCTACAGACAGAGTGGTGAACAAAGAGGCAAACGTCACCTGACGCTCGTTGACAGGCAGCGCGGTTCTTATAGTATCCCCGATAACCGTGAAGGGCGGGAGTCCGCATTGCTGGGAACCAAGTTTCCTGAAGAGCAATGCAGAGAACAAGGGAAACACTCAGAAGCATCCGGGACTCGGGCAGGTGGCGGAAATAACCACCGCAATTCCACTGGAGAATGGAAGCAGGAAGGGACTGGGAGACCGTGAAGGCGACTAAGTGGCAGACGGCGCCTCAGAGCCAACGGCCGCGACCAGGCGAGAGTCAGCTGCGTCCATAGGAAAGGCCCACAAGGGTTCCATGAGAGTGAGATCCGCAGCAGAGGCGAGGATCTCCACCTCATCCCCAGAGCCAAAACTATGTACAGCAGGCGGTACTGAAACCGCCGGAACGTCGTTCTTCTTGGACACGTTCCGTTCCTCCTTCTCGTGTCTGTCCTTTAGGTTGGAGGGCTGGAAGAGTGTCTCTGAAGGAGTGACGGAGGCTGACGATGACACAGAAGCCCTACGACCAGCAGGTGGCGGGTAGGAGAAGAAACGGAGGAACGGAGGGCCCCAAGGGACCCCTTCCGTGAGAGAGGAACCGGCAGATTCAACGCCGGCGGAGAAGGAGGGGGAGGGATCGAGCCCCCCGGTTTTTGAGCAGATGTCACTCCCCAAGTATGTGCAGAGGGAGTGACAGAAGAGGGTTTGCCCCCAACTCCTAAGGGGGCAACAGAGGAAGGCTTGCCCCCAGACACTAGGGGGGCAGACAGAGATGCATGTCCCCGAGGGCCCACTGAAGGCGGCACAGATGAGGTGACAACTGCCGCCCGCGAGAGCGATGATAACGTGGCTGCAGCATAAGATGTTTGAAGTGAGACAGGATACAACATTTCGAATTTCACTTTTGCCTTCGCGATAAGTAAGTCGGTCCAGGGTCTTAAATTCCATTATCTTCCGCTCCTTATGAAGAACGGGGCAGTCCAGCGAGCATGGAGAGTGGTGTTCCCCACAGTTGACACAGACAGGCGGAAGCGCACATGGAGAATCGGGATGAGAGGGCGTCCACAATCTCGACATGTGGCGCTGGATGGGCAACGGGAGGACATATGCCCAAACTTCCAGCACTGGAAGCACCTCATCGGGGGAGGGACGTATGGCTTGACGTCACAACGGTAAACCATTACCTTGACCTTCTCAGGCAATACAGCACCCTTGAAGTCCAAGATAAAGGCACAGGTGACCACCCTGTTAGTCTTGGGTCCTCTGTGTACACGACGGACAAAATGCACGCCACGTCGTTCCAAGTCAGCTCTCAGCCCGTCATCGGACTGTAACAAGAGGTCGCGATGGTAAATAATCCCATGGACCATATTTAAGCTCCTGTGGGGAGTGACGGTAACAGGGACGTCTCCCAGCTTATCACACAAGAGCAACGCCCGTGACTGGGTTGGGGAGGACGTCTTGAGGAGAATGGACCCATTCCTCATTTTAGACAACCCTGCCACTTCCCCAAACTTATTCTCCAGGTGTTCCACAAAAAACAGAGGGTTTGTCGTAAGAAAGGAGTCACCATCGGTCCTCCTGCAGACAAGGTATTTTCATATTGCGCAGCATCAAAGTCAACTCTGCCTCGCTTAGAGACGCTGGCGGCCGTGCGATCACCAGCTTGGTGTGATTTATTGTGCTTCATTGCGCCACATCCACCCAGATGCCACGTACACCGAACAAGGGCTCTCCACAAGGGCACCATCCAGCCAAAACCACGGGTACCTGGCCGATGTCCCGTTGCCCGGAGTCCCTGTGCCCCAGACAAGATGGGCACATACTCCTTGGCATGCATGGGGAGGAAACAGCTCTGGCATCTGTAGTGCGATCCCTTCTTGGTCAGGGGGCTACCACCAAGAAGGTACATTAAGACCCCACCACAACGGACTGGCTACCGTGCTGGATTTTAGATGTTGGAAGGGTCCACAGTTGTCGTGGGCGCTAAGAAGGGAATTGCGCACAAGATGAGAAAGAGGCAACCCAGAAGACGTGGGGTGGAAATAACGCCACACGACAATAGGTAGCATGCAAGATGGTTGTGCGTGATGGACCAATAGAGAAACACCACATAAGGCGTCCTTCCCCAAATGGCACGCACTAACAACGGAAATTTGGAAAAATTGGAGGTCAAACCCAAGAGGGGACCATCACATCAGGCCGAAAAGTTTCAGATTCCTTTTAGCCGCCTCTTACGACAGGCCTTTTCTAACCCCTGAACCCGCAGGGGGAGGGGGGGGGGGGGGAGGGAAATGTGGGTCTGCATGTCTAGGCAAGATATATGAGGATTTGATTAAATTTTGATAGGATGGCTTGGCTAACAAGAAGCAGCACAGTACTTCTGGCTGACAAGTTTGTAAAGTCTGCATTCCAATGCATAAACCAGTGAACACAACGATCTGATTACAACAACCTCTTACAACTTAGAGAAACAACTGTGTAAAAAGTGGAAGTGTTAATGTGCAGCAAGTGTGCAACCTACATATAGATTAACATGGAAATTTATATAATATAAATTTCTTTGCATTTTTCCAGCCTAATGGGCATTATATTTCCATTGCATAGTGTTTTGGTTTTCTATTAATTGAAACGAATTATAAAAGTGTGGTGATGAATATGTAAAATTATATAATGTATTTAGATTTAAGTATTTAAATATTATAAAATATTGTAACCAAATTATGGCCATGTTTAGGGATTATTTTGACTAATGTGGTGTCATGTAACCTGACTCAGGATTGTGGATATGAGCGGGAAAATTGGGTCTTTGGTCGTAGTCCGTTGTGGTGGCAAGTTGAGAACAGCAAAGTGCCACGAGTGTAAGCATGGATGCCAGTGCATGGGAAGGAACAATTTAAAGTGTGTAGGTGCAGGACAAACAGTGAATGAAATGCACCAATAATTATTTGTAAAGATGAGATTTATTTGTAAACTTAAAAATGCATGGCCACAGAATAAAAGTATCTCTTTTAAATAAATAAATTTCAATTAGAACATGTATGGTTCAATTCATTACTGTTCATAAGATAGCCAATATTTGACTCAATAATAGGTGGGCAAATTCAACTGTTCACTACCAACCCCCAATGCAGATAAGCCACTTGAGAAATAGGTAGTGAAAGAGCCCAAGTACATTTGCAAATCATCGCATTTCATCCATTACCGTATTTGAATTACTTCTGAAAGGAGATGGAGAAAGCTCCTATCACACTACTATCACTTTGTTGCTACGGTTACTACAAAGCCACAATCATTGATTTCCATCCATTAAACTATGAGAATTATTTCTGGAAAAAGCTGCAGAAAGCTCCACCCACTGTACTGTCATTTTGTTTTTATGGTTCTAACAAAGCCATAATCATTGTATTTCTTCCATTACCCCATGCGAATTATTTCTGAAAGAACAGCGGAACGCTCCTCTCACACTACTACAGTTACTACAAAGACAGAATCATTGCATTCCATGCATAACACTATGAGAATTATTTTGGGAAGAAGCTGCAAAAATCTCCTTTGACACTACTATCACTTTGTTGGTATAGTTGCTACAAAGTTAGAAACATCGCATTTCATCCTGCAGAAAGCTCCACTCATACAACTATCACTTTGATGGTATAGTAACTACAAAGACAGAATCATTGCATTTCATCCATTACCATACATGAATTTTTTCTGAAAGGAGAAGCAGAGCACTCGTCTCACACTACTGTCACTTTGTTGTATAGTTACTACAAAGCCAGAATCATCACATTTCATCCTTTACCCTATGTGAATTATTCTCATAGGGCTGCAGAAAGCTCCTCTCACTATTATCTCTATGTTGACACGGTTACTACATAGTCAGAATAATGGAATTTCATTCATAACCCTAGGAGAATGTTTTCTGAAAGAAGCTGCAGAAAGCTCATCCCACAGTACAGTCATTTTGTTGGTACAGTTACTACAAAGCCAAAATCATCGAATTAAATACAAAACAGTATCTGAATTATTTCTGAAATAAGCTGCAGAAACCGCCCCCCAAATTACTCTCACTTTGTTGGTAAGGTTACTACAAAATGGAAACATTGAGTTTCATTCATTACACTATGTGAATTATTTCTGAAAGGGATACAGAAAGCTTCTCTCACACTACTAGCACTTTGTTGGTGCAGTTAATAGAAAGCCAGAATCATCTCATTTCATCCATTACCCTATGTGAATTACTTCTGAAAGAAGCTGCAGAAATCTATTCCCACAGTACTATCACTTTGTTGATATGATAACTAGAAAGCCAGGATTATCACAATTCATACATTATCTTATGAGAATTATTTCCAAAAGAAGCTCCAGAAAGCTCCTATCACACTACTATCACTTTGTTGGTATTGTTAATACAAAGCCTGAATTGTACACTACCCCATGAGAGTTATTTATGACAGAAGCTGCAGAAAGCTCCTATCACACTACTGTCACTTTGTTGGTAAGTTATATGGCAGGTGTTATAAGTATAACATAGAAAACAACGTTTACTTTCACTATGTAACATTTTTATTTGCACAAGACAAATCGAAACACAAAGAAATAGTTTTCGACAATCACGGTAACAGTAATGACGAATGTCTCACACCAACTAGTCAACAACCAAATTAGTAAAACAAAGTACAAAAAAAGCAAAGATATTAATATTTTCTGGCAGTTCGGCCACAGAGCCTCCTCCGAGGATTGCAGAGCGCATAGAAGTAGGGATGAGGAGTAAGTGATAAAGGGAATGTAAACATTTAAGTCATGACGTAATCTTGAAGTTTGAGAGGTGGCTGTACGGTGTGGCCAGCACAGGTGATAGCAATAGGGGTTGGAG
Source organism: Schistocerca gregaria (assembly GCF_023897955.1). Classification (NCBI taxonomy): domain Eukaryota; kingdom Metazoa; phylum Arthropoda; class Insecta; order Orthoptera; family Acrididae; genus Schistocerca; species Schistocerca gregaria. The sequence goes on from NC_064927.1 coordinate 51,474,931, forward strand.
GATTTTGGGAAGATGAAGAAGAAGGGGGGGCTATGCTTATAAATCAAACATTATAGTAGTCTACATAGGCTGGAATGTCATTTTGTGAATTATCAGGAGCCATGTTGAAGCACTGTAATAGCTTAATGTTTTTTTGGTCAGATGGCACAGAATAGTTTTGAATTTCAAATTAAAAACGAAAAGTGTCCACAAGTTGTATTTTCATAGAGTTCACATCATAGTCACTGAAGTTCACTTGAAACACTAGTTCATTACTGCTGGCACTTGGAGGTGTGAAGTATAGAATAGGAGGGCCTTGACTTTCAGAGAGTGTTTGATGAGCTTGTGAAGAAGGGAGAGTACAGGCCTCTGAAGTTTCCTGCAAAACAAATTCATTATCGTGTATGTCAGTGTAGTTAAGGATCCATGCTGGTTTCAAGCACTCAATGGACACGACAGGTGGTACATTCTTAAAGAGGATTGTATAAGTATTTTCAGAGCAGGAGATGACCCGGTATGGGCCAGTGTAGGGTGGAGCAAGGGGTGGATGCACAGTGTCTTCTCTAAGCATCACATAGGTACAAGCACTGAGGTGTGGGTGAATGAAAACTGGAGGGGTAGCATGCAATCGAGGTTGCGGAAAACGTAACTTCGTGATATGCTGTCAAACCTGTCGTACCAACTCGGGAAGTTGATCCTTAGGAAGTAGAGGAGGATCATCAAGAAAATCCACTGTAAGTGTGAGGTTTTCTCCGTATACCATCTCAGCAACTGATGCTTTAAGGTCATCTTTGAAAACCGCCCTCAAACCTAAAAGGACTCATGGGAGTGCCTCAGTCCAAGAGGAAGAATGACACATGAGAGTGACCTTCAGGTTATGGTGCCATCATTCTATTAGGCCATTAGATTGCAAGTGATAGATTGTAGTTCTGAATTTGTTGATACCACGTAGTTGACAGAGGCGATTAAACAGATTAGATTCAAACTGTCTCCCCTGGTCTGTGGTAAGTGAAGTAGGGCAACCAAAACGAGAAGGCCAATGGTGGACAAAAGCATTAGCTACAGTGTCAGCCACAATGTCTGTGATGGGGATAGCCTCAGCCCAATGTGTGGTATGATCATCATGGGCATTAAAAAACAGAAGTTGTTAGATATCGGCAATGGACCGACTATGTCTCAATAAACATGAAAGAATCTACCTGAGGGTACAGTAAATTTGCCTAATTGGGGCTTAGTATGTTTGTGTATTTTGGCTTTCTGGCAAGGTATGCATGCTCTCACCCACCGATTACAATCTCTTTTTATATTAAGCCAAACATCTCTCTCTGTAATGAGGTGTGTAGTCAGGTGAGCATTCCTAAGAGCTTTAGGGCCTATAGGAGGAGGATGACCTGTTTTAACGTTACAATACAAAGAACAATCATCATTAGGGAAGGGAAGTAGAGCAATTTGTATGGAAGTATCAGAGTCAGAGAGAAGGTGCTGTATCTCTGAGTCAGATAGCTGGAGCTCGTGTAAGCGGTGAGGATCAATAGCTGTCTTCAGGGAGGACATGCATGACAGGTAGTCTGCTGCAACATTGTCATTACCCCTGACATATTGAAAGTCTGAAACATGTTATAATACCAAATTCATATGGCGGAACCTTCTGGGTAGTACATCTAATGCAGGTTTGCGGAGAGCCTCGACAAGGGGCTTGTGATCTGTGTAAACTGTCACGAGTCGGGCCTCAGTATCTGTACGAAAGTACTTTATGGCCTCATAAATGGCGTAAAGTTCACGATCAAATGCAGACCACTTTCTTTGCATTTCAGTGAGTCTTTTGTAAAGAAACTCAGGGGTTCAGTACCTGTTGGTGGGGTCTGTTGCAAAACTGCACCAATGGCATTATTGCTAGAGTCTGTGGTTATTGTCAGGGAGGCATCGGGGTGAGGGTGAGATGGTAATAGCATTCACCAAGTGGTACTTAAGCAATTCGAAGGCTCGCTGCATGGTCTGATCCCATTCTGTGTGTCTGTCACCTGTGGTATTCTTTCCCTTTAAGGCCTCAGTGAGAGGGGCTTGAAGAGATGCCGCATGTGGAATGTGGAGTCTAAAAAATTTATCATTCTGAGGTATCTAGTAACTCTGTATAGATTTGAGGGAGGTGAAGGTCAAATGTTTGTTGTACTCTATCTGAGGTGGGGCAAATGCCCTCATTATTGACCAATTGTCCAGGAAAATAATCTCTGGCTTCTCCAGTTGGGATTTGTTATGATTAATCTCAACTCTGTGTTGTGTCAATCTATCAAAAACCTTTTGGAGGTGTTGGAGGTGTTCCTTGGCAGCTGTGGAGCAAATAATAATGTCACCTAGGTAGGCATAGCAAAAATTAAGGCCACATAGAATGGTGTCAATGAATCTTTGCCAGGTCTGGGCGGCATTCTTCAATCCATAAGGCATAAACAAATATTCAGATAGTCCAATTGGGCTGATGATAGTGGTTTTGCGGATATCTTCTGGGTGCATCGGAATCTGATGGTATGCCTTTTTGTAGTCTAACACAGAGAAAAAATTGGCACCGAACATGGACTGTGAAAAATCGTGGATGTGTGGGACAGGATAGTTATCAAGTATTGTTCTGGCATTCAAATGCCTATACTCTCCACAGAGTCGAAAGGAATTGTCCTTTATGGGAACGAGATGTATTGGGGAAGATGATGCTGTCCGAGGGGTGGACTATACCCAAGCATAGAAGTTCATTAATACACTCTCTGGAAGCGGTAAGTTTTTTTGCATTGAGGCATTGGGGGTGAGAACAGACAGCCAGTCCCTCAGTTGTGTCAAGCCTGTGACAGACGCCCGTACTAACGGCCTTGATTTTGTGAATAGGTGTGGCCAAAATACGTGGAGGGACACAGGAAGGAGCAATGTTATCATTGGTGCGCGGTAAGTATGAAGGGAACTAACCTGAAATACGTTATCACTGAATGGTAGTTCAGTGAAAGCTGCAACGTTGTATATGGAGCTGTGCTGTGTGACAGCTGGTGGGGGTCCATTGACTATGGTGTTACTGCATGAAGGAATCGTTGCACGCACATGCGCGGTGTCGCCTGGTAACAGCTATCGCTTCTGTTTGTTGATGAAAGGCGGATGGTGAAGCGCTGGGTAGGGGGGTTGCTGAGCAGGTTGCAGTCTACACTGTACAGGTCATGGCAGGTGCTGCTGTAGCTGCATATAACCAGTGGTGCAGTACACAGGTCCCGTGTAGTTTCATAAGTGTTATTACTCTCTAAACCCTCGCAATTCATGAGTCAGGACATCACAATGTTGAAGTAGCTTTGCATTGTCTTCAGACAGCTGATTGACTTCAAGGTGTTGTGTAACTAAGTTCACTATGGCAGCTTTGACCTCCTCAGATAGAATAGATACTGTCTCTTTGTCTTGTCGACAGGACGTATTCGAGCTGCATTCTGTCAGCATGGATGGGGAAAATCTCGCCGAAAATTTTTGTTCAAAATCCGCTGAGCAAAGGGCAGGTGTAATTAAGTCCAAAGAAAAGTTATGAGCAGTTAAGAAGTTCAATCCTAATACTGGCTTGTCGATTTCTACTACCATAAATGTCCATTCATAATTACATGTATCATCGAAGTAAATGTGAAGTTGTGTTACACCATAAACCGTTAATGAGGAATTGTGGGCTGCTCTGATTTGGTGAGGTGAATGTGTGGTTGTAGAAGTGACCATTGAATGTAGAATGATGCTCACATTGGCACCAGTCTCCACAAAAAACCATTTCTGAGAAGCTATAGCCTGGATATACAAATATCCGAGAGAATAATTCGGAGGTAGTAGCCTGTGATCTGTTAGGCAACCTGACATCACAGTGCAGACCAGTGCACCTATAGCACCCAGCCATGCACGTTTGGGCACTTTGCACAGGGTGAGTGGCAATTCCTGGATGTATTACCGTAAATGGAATGATACCACCAGAGAGGATAAACTTGCTGATCCTGTGTTGTTACTGGGTGAAGGACATCACTTGAAGCTGTGTATGGGATGGTGAACGACGGTGTGGAATCTGGTGCTCAGCCAGTGTACTCTGTCTGTTGTTTTGGGAAGATTGGCCTGTGCCACGTGGGGGAGGCGTAATTCAAAGGGGGCAGACATAGATAACTTTCTTCTGTTGATTATCTTATATGCAGCATCGGCCAGCAATAATTTCGCTTGTAGAGGTTCCTGATCGTGTGATAGGAGCTGCAGTTGGATAGCTTGCACCAGCTTTGCAACCCAGAAAGAAAGTAAAATTACATCTGGCATAGATTTGCTATCAAAAACTGCTCTGATACTTCGCTACAGGCGTAGCCGGGGCTGCGGAAACAATCGGGGCAGGATGACTGTCCAAACAGTAATTGTTGTCACTGAAAGAATCTGTTTTTGTAGTGAGTCTTGTAGTGGGTGGGGAGACAATGTGTCCAAAACTGGTTTATCAGCAATATATGGAGAGCTCCAAGTGATCTGTGGGCTCGAAAAGTCTGTGTGGTTCATAGTGTAAGGGCACTGTTGCACACTACATGTCACAGGAGGTTATACGTACAACACACTGTGAGTCACAAATTTAGGCACAACACTCATGATTGGTGTGTTATAGTTGAATGTAGAAAAAGATGTCATACCAGGTGCCATCACAGATGAAGTTGAAAGAGTCCACAATGGCACTGTTGAGAAAACTCCACGGCGTTGTATTTATCTTCCAATTTTATCAAGTTGTTGGTGGTGATGTGTGTAGAAAACCATAGAAAGCCAGTGTATAGCCAGCATTAACACCATGTTGTAGTCTGAAAGCAGGGGAAGGTGAGTGATTTGGAGATGTTGAAGTAAACGGCCACATTGTCCAATCGGATATATGTTGAGTGTCGGATGTCACCAGAATGGTAGGTGTTATACTTATAACACAGAAACCACCATTTCCTTCCACTATTTATATTTTTATTGGAACAAGATATCAAAACACAAAGAAATAGTTTTCGACAATCATAGTAACAGTCATGACAAACGTTCCACACAAACTAGTTAACAGTAGTAGTAGTAGTAGTAGTAGAGGGGTTTTGGACGCACGACAGCAAGGTCTTCAGCGCCCATTCAATAACTAGTTAACAACCAAAGTAAGTAAAAAAATGTACAAAAGAGCAAAGATATTAATATTTTCTGGCAGTACTGCCACAGTTACTATGAAGCCAAAAACATTGGATACCACCCATTACACTATGAGAAATATTTCTGAAAGAAGCTACAGTAATTTCACCCCACAGCAATGCCACTTTGTTTGTATGATTTGTACAAAGCCAGAATCTTTGCATTCCACACTTTACTCTTTGTGAATTATTTCTGAAAGAAGCTGCAGAAAGATCCTGTCACACATCTATCACTTTGTGGAATAGTTACTACAAAACCAAAATCATTGCATTCCATTCATTACACTATAAGTATTATTTCTGCAAGAAGCTGCAGAAAGCTCCTCATACAGCTGCGTCTCTTTGTTGGTGTGATTACTACAAAGCCAGATTCCTCACATTCCATTCATTACACTATAAGCATTATTTCTGCAAGAAGCTGCAGAAAGCTCCTCCCACAGCTGCGTCTCTTTGTTGGTATGATTACTACAAAGCCAGATTCCTAACATTTCATCCATTACCCTAAGTGAATTATTTCTGAAAGAAGCTGGAGAAGGCTCATCCTTCAGCAGAGTCTCTTTGTTCTTATGATTACAACAAAGCCAGAAACATCACAATTCACTGATTACTCTATGTGAATTATTTCTCAAAGAGGCCACAGAAAGCTCTTCCCATAGCAGCAACTTTTCGTTGGTATGATTACTACAAAGCCAGAATCATCACATTTCATCCATTACACTATGTGAAGTATTTCTGAGAGAAGCTGCAGAAAGCTCCACCCTCATTTGCGTCTGTATGTTCGTATGATTACTACACAGACAGAATCATCACATTTCATCCATTACCCCATGTGAGTATTTCTGAGAGAAGCTACTGCAAGCTCATCACTCATTTGAGTCTTTTTGTTGGTATGGTTACTACAAAGGCAGAATCATCACATGTAATCCATTTCCCCTATGTGAGGTATTTCTGGGAGAAACTGCACAAAGCTCCTCCCTCATAGGTGTCTCTTTGTTGGTTTGATTATTACACAGACAGAATTATTGCATTTCACCCATTACCCTATGTGATACATTTCAGAGAGAAGCTGCAGAAAGCTCCTCCCTCATAGGCGTCTCTTTGTTGGTAAGGTTACTACAAAGCCAGAATCATCGCATTTCATCCATTACCCTATGTGAAGTATTTCAGAGAGAAGCTGCAGAAAGCTTGTACCTCATAGGTGTCTCTTTATTGGTACAGATACTACAAAGAACAAATCATCACAGTTCATCAGTTACCCTATGTGAAGTATTTCTGAGAGAAGCTGCAGAAACCTCCTCCCTAATTTTCGTTTGTTTGTTGGTGTGTTGGTTGTATGTGTAGTAACAGACAGAATCATTACAGTTCATCCATTACCTGATGTGAAGTATTTATGCAAGAAGCTGCAGAAAGTTCCTCCCTCATTCATGTCTGTTTGTTGGTATGGTAACTACACAGAAAGAATCATCGCATTTCATCCATTACCCTGTTGTTGTTGTTGTGGTCTTCAGTCCTGAGATTGGTTTGATGGAGCTCTGCGTGCTACTCTATTCTGTGCAAGCTTCTTCATCTCCCAGTACTTACTGCAACCTACATCCTCATGAATGTTCTTAGTGTATTCATCGCTTGGCCTCTCTCTACGATTTTTACTCTCCATGCTGCCCTCAAATGCTAAATTTGTGATCCATTGATGCCTCAAAACATGTCCTACCAACCGGTCCCTTCTTTTTGTCAAGTTGTGCCACAAACTCCTCTTCTCCCCAGTTCTATTCAATACCTCCTCATTAGTTATGTGATCTACCCATCTAATCTTCAGCATTCTTCTGTAGCAATACATGATGAAATCTTCTATTCTCTTCTTGTTCAAACTATTTATCATCCATGTTTCACTTCCATAAATGGCTACACTCCATACAAATACTTTCACAACCGACTTCCTGACACTTAAATCTATACTCAATGTTAACAAATTTCTCTTCTTCAGAAATGGTCTCCTTGCCATTGCCAGTCTATATTTCATATCCTCTCTAATTCGACCATCATCAGTTATTTTACTTCCTAAATAGCAAAACTCCTTTACTACTTTAAGTCTCTAATTTACTAATCTGATTCCCTCAGCATCACCCGACTTAATTTGACTACATTCCCTTATCCCCATTTTGCTTTTGTTGATGTTCATCTTATATCCTCCTTTCAAGACACTGTCCATTCCATTCAACTGCTCTTCCAAGTCCTTTGCTGTCTCTGACAGAATTACAATGTCATTGGCGAACCTCAAAGTTTTTATTTCTTCTCCATGAATTTTAATAACTACTCCAAAATTTTTCTTTTGTTTCCTTTACTGCTTGCTCAATATACAGATTGAATAACATTGGGGAGAGGCTACAACCCTGTCTCACACACTACCCAACCACTGCTTCCCTTTCATGCCCCTCGACTCTTATAACTGCCATCTGGTTTCTGTACAAATTGTAAATAGCCTTACGCTCCCTGTATATTACCCCTGCCATATTTAGAATTTGAAAGAGAGTATTCCACTCAACTTTGTCAAAAGCTTTCTCCAAGTCTACAAATGCTATAAATGTAGGTTTGCCTTTACTTAATCTCTCTTCTAAGATAAGTTGTAAGGTTAGTATTGCCTCACATGTTCCAACATTTCTGCGGAATCCAAACTGATCTTCCCCAAGGTCCGGTTCTACCAGTTTTTCCATTCGTCTGTAAAGAATTCGAATTAGTATTTTGCAGCTGTGCCTTATTAAACTGATAGATCTTTAATTTTCACATCTGTTAACACTTGCTTTCTTTGGGATTGGAATTATTATTATTATTATTGTTTCTTTCTTATTTCAGACGTTATGTCTGGTCAAAAGTAGAAAGTGATGCTGACCTTGATCAAGTGTGACTTCCTTTTAACTGTACAGTATATGTTATATTGCATTTAGGAACTTTTGGGTAATTGAACATGTATCAAAATTATCGATTTCTGTAGTTGTATATATAAGTTTGGATGTAGCTGTATTGCATTGATGTACTGGTGGATATTGTGTGGTATGACTCCTGTAGTTGATAGTATAATTCTTATAATGTCAACTTTATCCTGATGCCACATATCCTTGACTTCCTCAGCCAGTTGGATGTATTTTTCAGTTATTTATCCTGTTTTCTTTTTATATTTGTTGTATTGGGTATGGATATTTCGATTAGTTGTGTTAATTTCTTCTTTTCATTGGTGAGTATGATGTCAGTTTTGTTATGCAGTGTTGTTTTATCTGTTATAATGGTTCTGTTCCAGTATAATTTGTATTCATCATTCTCCAGTACATTTTTTGTGCATACTTGTATGTGGGAATGTGTAGATTTTATAAGTTTATGTTGTAAGGCAAGCTGTTGATGTATTATTTTTGCTGCATTGTCATGTCTTCTAGGGTATACTGTGATGTGATCTACTGTTTCTATTTGATGTTTGCAAAGTCTGCATTTATCTGTTGTGGTATTGGGATCTTTAATAATACGCTTGCTGTAAAATCTGGTGTTTATTGTTTGATCCTGTATTGCAATCATGAATCCTTCCATCTCACTGTATATATTGCCTTTTCTTAGCCATGTGTTGGATGAGTCTTGATCGATGTGTGGCTGTGTTAGATGATACGGGTGATTGCCATGTAGTGTTTTCTTTTTCCAATTTACTTTCTTTGTATCTGTTGATGTTATGTGATCCAAAGGGTTGTAGAAGTGGTTATGATATTGCAGTGGTGTAGCTGATGTATTTATATGAGTGATTGATTTGTGTATTTTGCTAGTTTCTGCTCGTTCTAGAAAGAATTTTCTTAAATTGTCTACCTGTCCATAATGTAGGTTTTTTATGTCGATAAATCCCCTTCCTCCTTCCTTTCTGCTTAATGTGAAACTTTCTGTTGCTGAATGTATGTGATGTATTCTATGTTTGTGGCATTGTGATCGTGTAAGTGTATTGAGTGTTTCTAGGTCTGTGTTACTCCATTTCACTACTCCAAATGAGTAGGTCAATATTGGTATAGCATAAGTATTTATAGCTTTTGTTTTGTTTCTTGCTGTCAATTCTGTTTTCAGTATCTTTGTTAGTCTTTGCCTATATTTTTCTTTCAGTTCTTCTTTACTATTTGTATTATCTATTCCTATTTTTTGTCTGTATCCTAGATATTTATAGGCATCTATTTTCTTATAGCTTCTATGCAGTCACTGTGGTTATCCAATATGTAATCTTCTTGTTTAGTGTGTTTCCCCTTGGCTATGCTATTTTTCTTACATTTGGCAGTTCCAAAAGCCATATTTATATCATTGCTGAATACTTCTGTTATCTTTAGTAATTGGCTGAGTTGTTGATTGGTTGCTGCCAGTAGTTTTACATCATCCATGTATAGCAAGTGTGTTATTTTGTGTGGGTTTGTTCCAGTAATATTGTATCCATAATTTGTATTATTTAGCATTTCGAATAGTGGGTTCAGAGCAAGGCAGAACCAGAAAGGACTTACTGAGTATCCTTGGTATATTCCACACTTAATCTGTATTGTCTGTGATGTGATAGTATTTGAACTTGTTTGGATAATAAGTGTGGTTTTCCACGTCATGCGCTAACAAAACACTGTAAGAGGAGCAGACACGAAATGGGAAACATTCTAGTGTACACTCACATAAGAGACTTTAAGGAAGGGTAGATTGTTATGACCCAAACCCCGGGAATGAGCATGTCGCAAACAGCGAGGCTGTTTTCCAATTTTTCATTACTATGTTTAGGAACTGTATCAGTTTAGGATCTACTTTGTATATTTCCCATATTTTTAGTAACCATGAGTGGGGTACACTATCAAAAGCTTTTCGGTAATCAATGTATGCATAGTGTAGCGATCTTTGTTTAGTTTTAACTTGATATGTTACCTGTGCATCTATTATCAGTTGCTCTTTACATCCTCATGCCCCTTTGCAACAGCCTTTATGTTATTCATTTATAATTTTGTTCTGTGTTGTATGTGTCATTAATTTCTGTGTAATGACAGAAGTTAATATTTTGTATATTGTTGGTAGGTGGTATTTAGCTGGGTTTGCTGTGTCTGCTTGATCATTAGGTTTCAGATAAGTTATTCCATCTGTAAGTGTATCAGGGAATGTGTATGTGTCTGCAATGTAACTGTTAAATAATTTAAATAAAACAGAAAGAAACTTCCACATGGGAAAAATATATTAAAAACAAAGATTCCAAGACTTACCAAGCGGGAAAGCGCCGGCAGACAGGCACATGAACAAAACACACAAACACACACACAGACTTACGAGCTTTCGCAACTGGCAGTTGCTTCGTCAGGAAGGAAGGAAGGAGAGGGAAAAATGAAAGGATGTGGGTTTTAAGGGAGAGGGTAAGGAGTCGTTCCAATCCCGGGAGCGGAAAGACTTCCCTTAGGGGAAAAAAAGGACAGGTGTACACTCGCACACACACACACACACACACACACACACACACACACACACACACACACACACACACATATCCCTCTGCACATACACAGACACAAGCAGACATATTTAAAGGCAAAGAGTAAGGGCAGAGATGTCAGTCGAGGCGGAAGTACAGAGGCAAAGAAGTTGTTGAAAGACAGGTGAGGTATGAGTGGCGGCAACTTGAAATTAGCGGAGGTTGAGGCCTGGCGGATATCGAGAAGAGAGGATATACTGAAGGGCGAGTTCCCATCTCCGGAGTTCGGATAGGTTGGTGTTGGTGGGAAGTATCCAGATAACTCGGACGGTGTAACACTGTGCCAAGATGTGCTGGCCGTGCATCAAGGCATGTTTAGCCACAGGGTGATCCTCATTACCAACAAACACTGTCTGCCTGTGTCCATTCATGCGAATGGACAGTTTGTTGCTGGTCATTCCCACATAGAAAGCATCACAGTGCAGGCAGGTCAGTTGGTAAATCACGTGGGTGCTTTCACATGTGGCTCTCCCTTTGATCGTGTACACCTTCCGGGTTACAGGACTGGAGTAGGTGGTGGCGGGAGGGTGCATAGGACAGGTTTTACACCGGGGGCGGTTGCAAGGGTAGGAGCCAGAGGGTAGGGGAGGTGGTTTGGGGATTTCATAGGGATGAACCAAGAGGTTACGAAGGTTAGGTGGACGGCGGAAAGACACTCTTGGTGGAGTGGGGAGGATTTCATGAAGGATGGATCTCATTTCGGGGCAGGATTTTAGGAAGTCGTATCCCTGCTGGAGAGCCACATTCAAGGTCTGATCCAGTCCCGGGAAGTATTCTGTTACAAGTGGGGCACTTTTGGGGTTCTTCTGTGAGAGGTTCTGGGTTTGAGGGGATGAGGAAGTAGCTCTGGTTATCTGCTTCTGTACCAGTTTGGGAGGGTAGTTGCGGGATGCGAAAGCTGTTTTCAGGTTGTTGGTGTAATGGTCGAGGGATTCAGGACTGGAGCAGATTCGTTTGCCACGAAGGCCTAGGCTGTAGGGAAGGGACCGTTTGATATGGCATGGGTGGCAGCTGTCATAATGGAGGTACTGTTGCTTGTTGGTGGGTTTGATGTGGACGGATGTGTGCAGCTGGCCATTGGACAGATGGAGGTCAACGTCTAGGAAAGTGGCATGAGATTTGGAGTAGGACCAGGTGAATCTGATGGAACCAAAGGAGTTGAGGTTGGAGAGGAAATTCTGGAGTTGTTCTTCACTGTGAGTCCAGATCATGAAGATGTCATCAATAAATCTGTACCAAACTTTGGGTTGGCAGGCTTGGGTAACCAAGAAGGCTTCCTCTAAGCGACCCATAAATAGGTTGGCATACGAGGGGGCCATCCTGGTACCCATGGCTGATCCCTTTAATTGTTGGTATGTCTGGCCTTCAAAAGTGAAGAAGTTGTGGGTCAGGATGAAGCTGGCTAAGGTGACGAGGAAAGAGGTTTTAGGTAGGGTAGCAGGTGATCGGCGTGAAAGGAAGTGCTCCATTGCAGCGAGGCCCTGGACGTGCGGGATATTTGTGTATAGGGAAGTGGCATCAATGGTTACAAGGATGGTTTCCGGGGGTAATAGACTGGGTATGGATTCCAGGCGTTCGAGAAAGTGGTTGGTGTCTTTGATGAAGGATGGGAGACTGCATGTAATGGGTTGAAGGTGTTGATCTACATAGGCAGAGATACGTTCTGTGGGGGCTTGGTAACCAGCTACAATGGGGCGGCCAGGATGTTTGGATTTGTGAATTTTAGGAAGTAGGTAGAAGGTAGGAGTGCGTGGTGTCGGTGGGGTGAGGAGTTTGATGGAGTCAGGTGAAAGGTTTTGTAGGGGGCCTAGGTCCCTTGTCAAGGATTTACTGTCCTACACTCGTAGTCTCTGCTGGAAATATCACTTTGCCACGAAGAAAAACAATCCTGATCCCACTCCTAATGATCCAACTCCCCAAGACACTATCCAAATTGAACCCTGCCTGCAACAGTTCCGTCCTCCATCACAGCGGGACCCACCTCCTCTTCCTCAAAATCACCCTCTCCAAACCTTCCAGGAATTTCTCACTTCCAGCCTTGCCTCTCAATCTTTCTTGAAAAACTTTAATCCTACTCCCAACATCACCACAGCCAAATCCCAGGCTATCCGTGATCTGAAAGCTGACCGATCCATCATCATTCTTCCGGCTGACAAGGGTTCCACGACAGTGGTGCTTGATCGTCGGGAGTATGCGGCTGAGGGACTGCGTCAGCTTTCAGACAACTCTACATACAAAGTTTGCCGAGGTAATCCCATTCCTGATGTCCAGGCGGAGCTTCAAGGAATCCTCAGAACCTTAGGCCCCCTACAAAACCTTTCACCTGACTCCATCAAACTCCTCACCCCACCGACACCACGCACTCCTACCTTCTACCTACTTCCTAAAATTCACAAATCCAAACATCCTGGCTGCCCCATTGTAGCTGGTTACCAAGCCCCCACAGAACGTATCTCTGCCTACGTAGATCAACACCTTCAACCCATTACATGCAGTCTCCCATCCTTCATCAAAGACACCAACCACTTTCTCGAACGCCTGGAATCCGTACCCAGTCTGTTACCCCCGGAAACCATCCTTGTAACCATTGATGCCACTTCCCTATACACAAATATCCCGCACGTCCAGGGCCTCGCTGCAATGGAGCACTTCCTTTCACGCCGATCACCTGCCACCCTACCTAAAACCTCTTTCCTCGTCACCTTAGCCAGCTTCATCCTGACCCACAACTTCTTCACTTTTGAAGGCCAGACATACCAACAATTAAAGGGAACAGCCATGGGTACCAGGATGGCCCCCTCGTATGCCAACCTATTTATGGGTCGCTTAGAGGAAGCCTTCTTGGTTACCCAAGCCTGCCAACCCAAAGTTTGGTACAGATTTATTGATGACATCTTCATGATCTGGACTCACAGTGAAGAACAACTCCAGAATTTCCTCTCCAACCTCAACTCCTTTGGTTCCATCAGATTCACCTGGTCCTACTCCAAATCCCATGCCACTTTCCTAGACGTTGACCTCCATCTGTCCAATGGCCAGCTGCACACATCCGTCCACATCAAACCCACCAACAAGCAACAGTACCTCCATTATGACAGCTGCCACCCATGCCATATCAAACGGTCCCTTCCCTACAGCCTAGGCCTTCGTGGCAAACGAATCTGCTCCAGTCCTGAATCCCTCGACCATTACACCAACAACCTGAAAACAGCTTTCGCATCCCGCAACTACCCTCCCAAACTGGTACAGAAGCAGATAACCAGAGCTACTTCCTCATCCCCTCAAACCCAGAACCTCTCACAGAAGAACCCCAAAAGTGCCCCACTTGTAACAGAATACTTCCCGGGACTGGATCAGACCTTGAATGTGGCTCTCCAGCAGGGATACGACTTCCTAAAATCCTGCCCCGAAATGAGATCCATCCTTCATGAAATCCTCCCCACTCCACCAAGAGTGTCTTTCCGCCGTCCACCTAACCTTCGTAACCTCTTGGTTCATCCCTATGAAATCCCCAAACCACCTCCCCTACCCTCTGGCTCCTACCCTTGCAACCGCCCCCGGTGTAAAACCTGTCCTATGCACCCTCCCGCCACCACCTACTCCAGTCCTGTAACCCGGAAGGTGTACACGATCAAAGGGAGAGCCACATGTGAAAGCACCCACGTGATTTACCAACTGACCTGCCTGCACTGTGATGCTTTCTATGTGGGAATGACCAGCAACAAACTGTCCATTCGCATGAATGGACACAGGCAGACAGTGTTTGTTGGTAATGAGGATCACCCTGTGGCTAAACATGCCTTGATGCACGGCCAGCACATCTTGGCACAGTGTTACACCGTCCGAGTTATCTGGATACTTCCCACCAACACCAACCTATCCGAACTCCGGAGATGGGAACTCGCCCTTCAGTATATCCTCTCTTCTCGATATCCGCCAGGCCTCAACCTCCGCTAATTTCAAGTTGCCGCCACTCATACCTCACCTGTCTTTCAACAACTTCTTTGCCTCTGTACTTCCGCCTCGACTGACATCTCTGCCCTTACTCTTTGCCTTTAAATATGTCTGCTTGTGTCTGTGTATGTGCAGAGGGATATGTGTGTGTGTGTGTGTGTGTGTGTGTGTGTGTGTGTGTGTGTGTGTGTGAGTGTACACCTGTCCTTTTTTTCCCCTAAGGGAAGTCTTTCCGCTCCCGGGATTGGAATGACTCCTTACCCTCTCCCTTAAAACCCACATCCTTTCATTTTTCCCTCTCCTTCCTTCCTTCCTGACGAAGCAACTGCCAGTTGCGAAAGCTCGTAATTCTGTGTGTGTGTTTGTGTGTTTTGTTCATGTGCCTGTCTGCCGGCGCTTTCCCGCTTGGTAAGTCTTGGAATCTTTGTTTTTAATATGTTAAATAATTTAGTTAGATATGAATATATGAGGTGCTCTTTTATTTTTTACAGGGGCTTTCCAATTGTGAGTAGAATTAATTGCTTTGGTGACTTCATGATGCAAAATTATCACTTCAGGCTTTTGTGGTATCATCTTGTATTTGTGTGTTTCTGCTTCTATCCACCGTGCATGACTGTTACGTTGTGCCGGGTTTGACCATATGTTGCTCCAGAAGTGTTCCATGTCTGTTATGTTTGGTGGATTGTCTATTTTAATGTGTGTGTTATCTATTGTCTGGTCAAATTTCTTTTGGTTTGTGTTGAATGTTTGGTTTTGTTTCCTTCTATTTTCACTTTTTTTTTTTGTATCTTCTAAGTCATTTGGCCAGTGCTTGTAATTTCTGCTTCTTTTCACCTAATTGCTCTATCGCTTCTTGTTGTAGAATTTTACCTAACCTTTTTCGTTTTTTTTCTGACATTTGATGTCTTATAAATTGTGTTAGCTGTCTGATGTCATTTCTCAGTTTTTCTATTCTGATCTGTAGCCTGTGTTGCCATGCAGGTTTTGTGGGTTTCTTCTATGTGTTTGTTGGTTCTAATCTCTGAATAGTGTGTATGTTCAGTGTAGTGAGTGCTCCTATATAAACCAGTAGTTGTAACTCTTCCATAGTTGTGTTTTCATTTATTTTGTTGTGTATGATTGTGTTGATAGTTGTTATTGTTGTTTCAACTTGTCAGTTATTTGGCGGTCTATGAAATAATGGTCTAATGTCTGTATCTGTGTCTTTGTTTCTGTATATGTCAGCTGAAATTTTTCTTCTATAACTAACATGCGTGTCACTTCGTATCATAATTGTACTTGTTCTGCTGGCAGTCTTAAGATGTAGTTTTCCTCTGATTGTATAATTGATACCTGTTGTTCATTGTTTGTTTGCTCTGGGATGTGTGAGTCCATTACTGTATTTTCTTCTTCTTCTGGGTGCACATTATTTTATTAATATTTTTATTATTATTATTATTTCACTATTATTATTATTATTACTATTAGTATTATTATTATAATATAAAACCATTACACTATGTGAAGTATTTCTGAGGGAAGCTGCAGAAAGCTACTCCCGCATTTGCGTCTGTTTGTTGGTATAATTACTACACAACCAGGAACATCGCATTTCATCCATTACCCTAAGTGAAGTATTTCAGAGAGAAGCTGCAGGAAGCTCCTCCCTCACTTGCACATGTTTGTTGGTGTGATTAGTACACAGACAAAGTCATTACATTTTTACCATTACCTGATGTGAAGTTATTATGAGAGAAGCTCCAGAAAGCTCTTCCCTCATTTGTGTTTGTTTACTGGTATGGTTACTATGAAGCCAGAATCATCGCATTTCATCTGTTACCCTAAGTGAAGTATTTCTAAAAGAAAATGCAGAACGCTCATCTCCCACTTGCATCTGTTTGTTGGTATGATTAGTACACAGACACAATCATTACATTTCATCCATTACTTGAAGTGAAGTATTTCTGAGGGAAGCTACAGAAAGCTCCTCCCTCATTTGCGTTCGCTTGCTTGTATGGTTAATACAAAGCCAGAATCATCGCATTTCATCTATTACCCTATGTGATGTATTTCGGACGGAAGCTGCAGAAAGCTCCTCCCTCACTTGTATCTGTTTGTTGGTATGGTTAGTACACGGACATAATCATTACATCTCATCCATTACCTGATGTGAAGTATTTTTGAGGGAAGCTGCAGAAAGCTCCTCCCGCACTTGCATCTGTTTGTTGGTATGATTAGTATACCGACACAATTATTACATTTCATTTATTCCATGATGTAAAGTAGATCTGAGGGAAGCTACAGAAAGCTCCTCCCTCATTTGCATCAGTTTGTTGGTATGGTTACTACAAAGCGAGAATTGTCGCATTTTATCTATTACCCTATGTGAAGTATTTCTGAGAAAAACTACAGGAAGCTCCTACCTAGTTTGTGTTTGATTCTTGGTATGGTTACTACAAAGCTAGAATCATCACATTTCACCTATTACCCTATGTGAAGTTTTCCAGAGAGAAGCTGCAGAAAGCTCCTCCCTCACTTGAATCTGTTTGTTGGTATGATTGGTACACGGACAAAATCATTACATTTCATCCATTACGTGTTGTGAAGTATTTCTGAGGGAAGCTCCAGATAGCCCCTCCCTCATTTGTGTTGTTTGTTTGTATGGTTACTACAAAGCCAGACTCATCGCATTTCATCTATTAACCTAAGTGAAATATTTTTGGAAGCAGCTTCATGAAGCTCCTCCCCCACTTGCAACTATTTGTTGGTATGATTAGTACACAGACACAATAATTACATTTCATCCATTACCTGTTGTGAAGTACTTCTGAGGGAAGCTACAGAAAGCTCCTCCCTCATTTCCGTTTGTATGTTGGTATGGTTACGACAAAATCAGAATCATCGCTTTTCATCCATTCCCCTATGTGATGTATTTCAGAGAATATGTGCAGAAATCTCCTACCTCACTTGCATCACTGTGATGGTATGACTAGTACACAGACACAATCATTATATTTCATCCATTACCTGATGTGAAATACATCTGAGGGAACCTACAGAAAGCATTTCCCTCATTTGCCTTTGTTTGTGGGTATGGTTACTACAAAGCCAGAATCATTACATTTCATCCATTACATGACGTGAAGTATTTCTGAGAGAAGCTACAGAAAGCTCCTCCCTCATTTGCGTTTCTTTGTTGGTATGGTTACTACAAACCCAGAATCATTGCATTTCATACACTACCCTATGTGATGTATTTCAGAGAGAAGCTGCAGAAAGCTTCTCCCTCACTTGCATCTGTTTGTTGGTATGATTAGAGCACAGATACAATCATTACATTTCATTCATTACCTGATGTGAAATATTTATGAGAGAAGCTACAGAAAGCTCCTCCATCATTTGTGTTTGTATGTTTGTATGGTCACTACATGCCACAATCATTGCATTTCATCCATTACCCTACGTTAAATATTTCAGAGAGTAACTGCAGAAAGCTGCTCTCTCACATGCATCTGTTTGTTAGTATGATTAGAGCACAGATACCATCATTATATTTTATCCATTACCTGATAAGAAGTATTTATGAGAGAAGCTGCAGAACGCTCCTCCCTCACTTGCATCTGTTTGTTGGTATGATTAGCACACGGACACAAACATTAGATTTCATCCATTACCTTATGAGAAGTATTTCTGAGGGAAGCTACAGAAACTTCTTCCCTCATTTGTGTTTGTTTGTTGTTATGGTTACTACAAAGCCCGAATCATCGTTTTTCATCTATTACCCTATGTGATATAATTCAGAGTGTAGCTGCAGAAAGTTCCTCGCTCACTTGCATCTGTTTTTTGGTATGGTTCCTACAAAGCCATAATCATTGCATTTCATTTATTAACCTATGTGAATAATTTTTGAGAATAGCTACAGACAGCTCCTCTATCATTTGCATTTGTTTGTTGGTATGGTTACTACAAAGCCAGGAACATCGCATTTCATCTATTATGCTATGAGAAGTATTTCTGCGAAGAGCTACAGAAAGCTAATCCCTCATTTGCGTTTCTTTGTTGGTATGGTTACTACAAAGCCAGAATCATTGCATTTCATGCATTACCCTATGTGATGTATTTCAGACAGATCAGCAGAAAGCACCTCCCTCAGTTGCTTCTGTTTGTTGGTATAATTAGTGCAGAGACACAATCATTACATTTCATCCATTAACTGATGTGAAGTATTTATGAGAGAAGCTGCAGAACTCTCCTCCATCATTTGCGTTTGTTTGTTGGTATGGTCCCTACAAAGCAAGAATCATTGAATTTCATCCATTACCATATGTGAAGTATTTCTGAGAGAAGCTGCAGAGCGTTCCTCCCTCACTTGCATCTGTTTGTTGGTATGAATAGTACACAGACACAAACATTATATTTCATGCATTACCTGATGTAATGTATTTCTGAGGGAAGCTACAGAAACCTCCCCACTCATTTGCGTTTGTTTTTTGGTATTCTTACTACAAAGACAGAATCATTGCATTTCATCCATTACCCTATGTGATGTATTTCAGAGAGAAGCTGCGGAAAGCTCCTCCCTCACTTGCATTTTTTTTGGTGTGATTAGCACACAGACACAATCATTACTTTTCCTGATGTGAAGTATTTTTGATGGAAGCTACAGAAAGCTCCTCCCTCATTTGCATTTGTTTGTTGGTATTGTTACTACAAAGCCAGAAATATTGCATTTCATCTATTACGCCATGAGAAGTATTTCTGAGAAGAGCTACAGAAAGCTATTACCTCATTTGCGTTTCTTTGTTGGTATTGTTACTACAAAGCCAGAATCATTGCATTTCATCCATCACCCTATGTGATATATTTCAGACAGAAGATGCAGAAAGCTCCTCCTTCACTTGCAACTGTTTGTTGGTATGATTAGTACACAGACACAAACATTACATATCATCCAATACCTGATGTGAGGTATTTGTGAGGGAAGCTACAGAAAGCTCCTCCCTCATTTGCGTTTGTTTGTTGGTATGGTCACTACAAAGCCACAATCATTGCATTTCATCCATTACTCTATGTGAAATAATTGCGAGAGATGCTGCAGAGCGCTTCTCCCTCACTTGCATCTGTTTGTTGGTATGATTAGTACACAGACACAATCATTACATTTCATCCATTACCTAATGTGAAGTGATTCTGAAGGAAGCTACAGAAAGCTCCTCCCTCATTTGCATTTGTTTTTGGTATGGTAACTACAAAGCCAGAATCATGGCATTTCATACATTACCCAATGTGAAGTATTTCTGAGAGAAGCTGCAGAACTCTCTGCCTAATTTGCACCTGTTTGTTGGTAAGTTTAGTTCACAGACACAATCATTTCATTTTTACCATTACCTGATGTGAAGTTATTATGAGAGAAGCTACAGAAAGCTCCTCCATCATTTGTGTTTGTTTGTTGGTATGTTTTCTACAAACCCAGAATCATAGCATTTCATCTATTACCCTATGAGAAGTATTTCTGAGAAAAGCTACAGAAAGCTCCTAACTCATTTGCGTTTATTTGTTAGTATGGTTACTACAAAACCAGAATCATCGTAGTTCATCCATTACCCCATGTGATGTATTTCAGGGAGAAGCTGCAGAAAGCTCCTCCCTCACTTGCATCTGTTTGATGGTATGATTAGTACACAGACACAATCATTACATTTCATCCATTACCTGATGTGAAGTATTTCTGAGGGAACCTACAGAGAGCTCCTCCCTCATTTGTGTTTGTTTGTTGGTATGGTTACTACAAAGCCCGCATCATCGTTTTTCATCTATTACCCTATGTGATGTATTTCAGAGAGGAGCTGCAGAAAACTCCTCCCTCACTTGCATCTGTTTGTTGGTATGGTTCCTACAAAGCCAGAATCATTGCATTTCATTTATTAACCTATGTGAATTATTTCTGAGAATAGCTACAGACAGCTCCTCTCTCATTTGCGTTTGTTTGTTCTTATGATTACTACAAACCCAGATTCATCGCATTTCATCTATTACCCTATGGGAAGTATTTCTGAGAAAAGCTACTTAAAGCTCCTCACTCATTTGCATTTGTTTGTTGGTATGGTTACTGCAAAGCCAGTATCATCACATTTCATCTCTTACCCTATGTGATGTATTTCAGAGTGAAGCTGCAGAAAGCTCCTCCCTCACTTGCATCTGTTTGTTGGTATTATTAGTACACGGACACAATCTTTTTATTTCATCCATTATCTGATGTGAATTATTTCTGAGGGAAGCTACAGAAAGCTCCTCCGTGACTTGCATCTGTTTGTTGGTATCAGTAGTACACAGACAAAATCATTACATTTCATCCATTGCCTGATGTGAAGTATTTCTGAGGGAATCTTCCGGAAGCTTCACCCCCCATTTGCATTTATTTGTCGGTTTGGTTACTAAAAGACACAATCATTGCATTTCATTTATTACTTTGTGTGAAATATTTCTGAGAAAACCTACAGGAAGCTCCTCACTAATTTGCATTTGATAGTAGGTGGGGTTTCTACAAAGCCAGAACATCTTGTATCATCTATAACCCAATATGAAGTTTTTCAGAGAGAAGCTGCAGAAAGCTCCTCCCTCACTTGCATCTGTTTGTTGGTGTGATTGGTACACAGACACAAACATTACATATCATCCAATACCTGATGTGAGGTGTTTGTGAGGGAAGCTACAGAAAGCTCCTCCCTCATTTGCGTTTGTCTTTTGATATTGTTACTACAAAGACAGAATCATTGCATTTGAGCCTTTGCCTTATGTGATTTATTTCAGAGAGAAGCTGCAGAAACCTCCTCCCTCCCTTGCATCTGTTTGTTGGTATGATTAGTACACAGACACAAACATTACATGTCATCCATTACCTGATGTGAAGTATTTCTGAGGGAAGCTACAGAAAGCTCCTCAATAACTTGTGTTTGTTTGTTGGTATGGTTACTACGAAGCCAGAATCATCACATTTCATCTATTACTCATATGTTAATTATTTCTGAGAGCATCTACAGAAAGCTCCTCCGTTATTTGATTGTTTTTATGGTTACTACAATGCCAAAATCATTGCATTTCATCCATTACCCTATGTTATATGTTTCAGAGAGAAGCTGCAGAAAGTTCCTCGCTTACTTGCACCTGTTTGTTGGTATCATTAGTAAACAGGCACAATCATTACATTTCATCCATTACCTGATGTGAATTATTTCTGAGGAAAGCTACAGAAAGCTCCTCCCTCATTTGCGTTTGTTTGTTGGTATGGTTAATACAAAGCCAGAATCATTGCATTTCATCTATTACCCTATGTGAATTATTTCTGAGGGAAGCTACAGAAAGCTCTTAACTCATTTGCGTTAGCTTGTTGGTATTGTTACTACAAAGCCAGAATCATCGCATTTCATCCATTACCCCATGTGTTGTATTTCAGAGAGAAGGTGCAGAAAGCTCCTCCCTCACTTGCATCTCTTTGTTGGTATGATTAGTACACAGACACAATCATTACATTTCATCCATTACCTGATGTGAAGTATTTCTGAGGGAAGCTACAGAGAGCTCCTCCCTCATTTGCGTTTGATTGTTGGTATTGTTACTACAAAGCCAGAATCATCGCATTTCATCCATTACCCCATGTGTTGTATTTCAGAGAGAAGGTGCAGAAAGCTCCTCCCTCACTTGCATCTCTTTGTTGGTATGATTAGTACACAGACACAATCATTACATTTCATCCATTACCTGATGTGAAGTATTTCTGAAGGAAGCTACAGAATGCTCCACCCTCACTAGCGTTTGTTTGTTGGTATGGTTACTACAAAGCCAGAATCATCGCATTTCATCTATAACCAATGTGAAGTATTTCTGAGAAAAGTCACAGAAAGCTCCTCCCTCATTTGCGTTTGATTATTGGTATTTTACTACAAAGACAGAATCAATTCATTTCATCCATTACCCTATGTGATGTATTTGAGAGAGAAGCTGCAGAAACCGCCTCCCTCACTTGTATCTGTTTCTTGGTATGATAAGTACACAGAGACAATCATTACATTTCATCCAGTGTTGTGTGGTGTGTTGGGGTTTTTGGGCGCTCAACATCGAGGTCATCAGTGCCCTTACACACATTAAAAAGAACGAACGTGGACAGACCTAAAAAAACTAAAGCACACGCTCAAAGAAAGCAGGAAAAGAAGATAAATGGTACATAAGTAAGTAAAACCTAAGGAAAGGGGAAACATAGCAACAAGAATGTCACAGGAAATTGTTATTGGCTGCCCACTTACATAAAATATCCGGTAGCTTGTCACACAGCGAGCAAATTAAAATCCTCTCCCTAAATTCTTTGTAAAAACATTTGACATGTCACAGAACTTTAAAACTTTAGCCACATTCGTCCGAGTGTTGCCTAAAAGAGATGGCATATCCACTGGCAAGTCAGCTGCGGCCCGCTGGTCAGAATATAAAACGCGATCCTATAAAACGTGGCCCATAGTGACCTGGACGCCGTAAGCACCACACATTGAGGGTCCTCTCGCTGGAGCAGGTCGCCATGTGTCATAGGGCTGTGCCTATTTGTAGCCGAGTGTGGAGAACCTCATCCCGTCGATGGGGCTGAAAGGAAGTACACCACACACGCATTGTGGGGTTGACTATACAGAGCTTTCTGTCAGTCACTTCCATCCACTCATCGTCCCACCAACGCTTAACCCGTGAGCTCAACAGCAAGGTGAGTGCGTGCAAGGGGATAGCACACTGAGATACTTGTGGGGCAAGACACGCCTCCTTGGCTGCGAGATCTGTCCTTTCATTCCCAGCAATGCCGACATGCCCCGGAACCCAGCAGAAAGCTACAACCTTCCCCAGTCGCTGTAGTCAGAGGAGGGCGTCCTGGATGATCTGGACAGTTTTGTCTGCCGGATACAACAGTTGCAATAAGTGAAGGGCACTGAGTGAATCGGAAGAGACAAGAAATTTAGCAGAGGAAGAATGTCTCGTGCTCCAGTGGCCGCAAGATCGCAGACAATTCTGCATCAATGACAGCGAAAGTCTGAGGCAGGTGGACCTTGAAGACACGATCTGGAAAAACAACTGAGCACCCAACAGAATCCCCTTGTTTTGACCCATCCATAAAAACAGCTACATAGTCGTGATGCTCAGATAAAATGGCAGAAAATGCTGCATTAAAAACGGTGGCAGGAGTGCAATCTCTCTTCTACTGCAATAAATCTAAAATCACTCCGGGCCTCTTCAGTAACCAGGGTGGCAGGCAGTTAAAACCCTGGATTTGGGGTTGTACAGACTCCACACCGAGGGACTCTAGTTCACGGATCCCAAACGGCAACGTTGCCCGGGGATGGCGGGAAAATAGCGGTCCTGAGGTGCATGGGCAACAAGATAGTGATCAGGTGAGCTGGGAGCTGCAAGAAACTTACAGGCCTGGCGCACCACCAGGAGCTGCTGCCGGATGGTAGGTGGTGGTTCCCCAGCCTCAGCACAGAGGCTGCGTATGGGACTGGTCCGATAAGCACCCGTGGCCAGTCGAATCCCAGCATGGTGAACAGCGTCAAGGATCTGCAAATAAGAAGGCCTCGCTGACCCATATACTGTGCACCCATAGGCCAACCGTGAACGCATGAAAGCTCGGTAAAACTGAAGGAGACGCACCCTGTCCGCTCCCCAAGACCTGTGGCTGAGGCACTTGAGGATGTTGAGTGCCTTCAGGGTAAAATGTAGGACAGTATCCCCCATATGCAAGGCAGGCAAAGTAAAAAGTCTACGAGAACGATTAAAATAAACACAAACACACTTATTGGCAGAGAACCAAAAACCCGTCTTTGCAGCCCACTCCTCTAACCGCCGCACTGTTAGCTGCAACTGACGGCTCATGGTTGCAACACTGGAGGAGGAACAGAAAATAGCAAAGTCATCCACAAATAAGGAGCACTGTACTGGACTCTTCACTGTAGACGTTATACTGTTGATGGCTATGGCAAAGAGGGTAACGCTTAAATTGCTGCCCTGGGGGACACTGTTCTCTTGCTCAAAGCGATCAGACAGTGTGTTACCAATGCGGGTCCGAAAAAACCGCTGAGACAGGAAAGACCGAATGAAAATCGGGAGGCGGCCACGAAAGCCCCATTGATGCAGTTGTACAGGAATACAGTATCTCCAAGTAGTATCATATGCATTACTGATATCAAAGAAGATACCAAAACAGTGATACTGATGGATAAAAGCCTGCTGAATAGCCGTCTCTAGGAGGGTCAGGTTGTCGACCGTGGACCGAAATTTTCGGAATCCACACTGAAAGTGGCTTAGGAGCTGTCTGGTCTCTAACAGCCAGACCAGACACCGGTTAACCATCCGTTCCAGGGTCTTTCTGACACAGCTTGTCAAGGAGATACTACAACAACTACTGGGACATGTGCAGTCCTTTCCCGGTTTGAGGAGAGGGATGAGGATTGCATCCCGCCACGAGGTGGGGAACACTCCTGTCTGCCATATGAGATTAAAACATTCGAGGAGGATTTCCCTTGACACCACTGGCAGATGTCGAAACATGGAGTACCAGACGCGGTCGTAACCCGGTGCAGTGTCAGATGTCTCACTAAGAGCCGATTCAAGGTCCCACATGGAGAAAGGGGTGTTGTACACCTCAGAACTGTTTGACCAAAAGTCCAAGTTCGCTCTTTTGACAGTCGCCCAGTAGCAACGAAATGCTGGATCCTGATTTGCAGTGGCAGTACTTTGTGCAAAATGCTCTGCCAGCGTCTCAGCAATGGCTCTGGGTGTCGTTTGGAGGCATCCCTGATTCAGGACAGCAGCTACCGGTAAACGGCTATGTTTACCGGAAATCCTCCGGATGGCTTCCCATACTTTTGTGGAACAAGTGGAATGGTTGATGGAGTCCAGGAATGCCTGCCACGACCTCTTCTTGCTCTCTCATATAATCCAATGACACTTTGCCCTCACCACCCGAAAAGCTGCAAGGTTCTCTACAGTTGGCCGGCATTTGAACCTACGCAGAGCTGCCCGCCTAGCCCTGATTGCACAGCGGCATTCCTCGCTCCACCAAGGGACAGGCTGCCGCTTCGGTTGTCCTGTGGACTGTGGGATGGACGCTTCAATGGGGCGGTGGATCACTTCAGTAATATGATCCACCCATTCCTGGACACTGGGCGAGTTGACTATACGGTGCCCAGTTGGCTCTACCGAGCACCCATCGAGGCAGTTTCCTTTCTGGTTCCACTGCATGTGGCAGGTGAATCCGGATGGGGAAGTGATCGCTGCCATGTAAGTCATTAACCACGTCCCATGCAGCAGTGTGGGCGATGGCTAGAGAGCAAAGCCAGAGATCAATGGCAGAGTATGACCCAATTGCAATGCAAAAATGTGTGCTTTGACCTGTATTTAGCAAATGGGCACTGGTAGACAGAAGAAGCCTCTCAATTGCTCTACCCCTGGGGCAAGTACTCACAGAGCCCCAAAGCATATTGTGTGCATTAAAATCACCAAAGAGGATGAAGGGGTGGGCAGCTGTGTGAGAAGACCACTGAGAGCCTCTTCGTCAAGCACATCATGTGGGGGCAGGTAAAGCGAACATACTGTTAGCATATGGCGCACATGTATTAATATTGCAACTGCCTGTAAATCTGTCGTGAGGGAGAGAGGCGAGGAGTGGTAGTCGGTGTTTACGAAGATACCTACTCCTCCTTGAGCTCTCTGTCCACTCAGGTCGTCCTTTTTGTGGAGGACATAACCACGTAGCTCTGGGGTGATGTTTCACTGAAATTTGTCTCTTGCAGATATACACACACAGGTCTATGCTGAATCAATAGATGTAGTTCCTCCACATGTGTCCTGAACCCTTGCAGGTTCCATTGTAGTATGGGAGCCATCACGATGGTTGTATTTTCTGCCTCTCTTTCTGCCGAGGTGGGTGACTGCAGCGGGTGGAGGCTCAGTCTTGGGGCGAGATGATTGCCCCATATTCCCAGACACCATCAGCTCTGGGGAAGAGTCTGATGAAGCGTCTAGCGGGACCACATTAACATGATCTGAGGGTTTACCAGCCGATTTAATCTGCTGGTGCTGCTTCACATGGGCTTTCCTTTGTTTAGAGGGCTTTGCTGGAACTGGAGCTGGGGCGCTTATGACCATGCTGGGCTTTGGAACAGCCTCAGCAGTTGGAAATGCCTAGGGCTCTTCAATGTGAGCTACTGTACCTTTCTCTGCTGTTCTAGGATGGGCTAAAGGCGCAGATACAGTTGCTGCCTTGCAAGTGCACTGACATGTGCAGGTGTTCGTGTCAGCAGTAACAACCTCAGTCTGTGTAGATGCATCGACTTTCAGAGGTGGCTTCTGAACAATGGAAGCAAAGGACGTAACAAATGTGAAGGGCTGCATGGACTTAAAGATCTTTTTGGCTTCACCGTAGGGGATACGCTTAGTTGTTTTTATTTCTTGTATTTTACGTTCCTCTAGGAAGATTCTACAGTCCCTACTAGAAAAAAAATGTTGGCTTTCAGAACAGTTTACACATCTGACAGGCGACGAACAGTCAATTCCGTCATGGGCAGTCTTACTACAGTTGCCACACATCGCTTCCCCCCTACACCCCAGAGTTGTATGCCCAAAACGCTGGGACATAAGACTGGATGTTTACTCAAAGAAATCCTGCCTTGATGTGTTCTGGGAGTTTGGGGGTACTGAAAGTAAGAATGAAGGAGTCTGATTTCACCAGGTTCCCATCCACACTTTTTATGATGTTCTGAACATCAAAAATTCCCTCCTGAGCCCACTCACTCTTTAATTCTTCTACAGGAATGTCCACGAGATCCCTACAGGTAACAACACCCTTACTGGAATTCCGGGTGCTGTGAAGCTCTGTGTCGATAGTGTATTCCCACAAGCTTTTAGCTGTTTGAAGGTTAACTGCTTGCTGAGCAGTTGATGTTTCAACAAGCACTGTCTCATTCCATAAACGCTTCACTGATTTTAAAGTTCCAGCTATTCCTTCTAGACACTTTTAGATATAGAATGGCAAAACCTTTTCAAAGGAACCCTCTTTCCTTTTTATAATTAAAAACACATTCTGGTTTTCAGTATGTGCTCTGTTACTCTGAACTGCTCTACATTTGCTGATGCCGGAGTCAGGAGGACTGGCTAAACTAGCCCCCTTGTTGGATTGGGCGGTAGTGCCAACCAGCGGTCCAACCATCCCACTGGCCAAGGAAAAATTAGAAGGAGGAAAAGAGGAAGAATTCGTGGTATACATGGTCGTCCCACGAGCAGCTAGGGAAACGTACATCCAACCAGACAGAGCCCTGCATGCCTGGATAAGCCTTGCACAACTGAGGTGCGGCAGGTTGCCCAGAGGTTGCCCGCTACCAACTGTTCCACCTCAACAGCCATGCATTTTTCGGCGTGCAGCACACCTTAAGATTGAAAGTTTTTATATAGAGGTATGTATGGTCCTTGCGATACAAGCAACCAAGCCAAGATCCCCGGTCCCCACGACAAAACAATGTTCCACCGTAGCACCAAACGGTAGTCGCTGAAGCATGCACAGAGCTTGCGGTATAAGCAGACTGGCGGCTCACACCAGTCCACAGCTCGAGGACCCTGGGTTCGCCAAGCATGTACCCAGCAAATGAATGCTGAGCCCCCTGAGGGATACATTTCATCCATTACCTGAAGTGAAGTACTTCTGTGGGAAGCTGCAGAAAGCTCCTCCCTCATTTGCAACTGTTTGTTGGTATGGTTACCACAAAGCCATAATCATCACATTTCATCTATTACCCTATGTGAAGTATTTCTGAGGGAAGCTACAGAGAGCTCCTCCCTCATTTGCATTTGACTGTTGGTATTGTTACTACAAAGCCAGAATCATTGCATTTCATCCATTACCCTATGTGATGTATTTCAGAGAGAGGCTGCAGATAGCTCCTCCCTCACTTTTATCGGTATGATTACTACACAGACCCAAACATTACATTTCATTCATTACATGATGTGAAGTATTTCTGAGGGGAGCTACATAAAGCTCCTCCCACATTTGAGTATGTTTGTTGGCATGGTAACTACAAAGATAGAATCATTGCATTTCATCCATTACTTTGTGTGTTGTATTTCAGAGAGGAGCTGCAGAAAGCTCCTCCCTCACTTGAATCTCTTTGTTGGCATGATTAATACACAGACACAATCATTACATTTCATCCATTACCTGATGTGAAGTATTTCTAAGGGAAGCTACAGAACGGTTCTCCCTCATTTGAGTTTGTTTGTTGGTATGGTTAATACAAAGCCAGAATCATCGCATTCCTTCTATTACCCTACGTGAACTATTTCTGACAAAATCTACAGAAAGCTACTCCCTAACTTGCATTTGTTTGTTGGTATAATTTCTACAAAGCCAGTGTCATTGCATTTCATCCATTACCCTATGTGAAGTATTTCTGAGAAAAGCTACAGAAAGCTCCGCTCTCATTTGCGTTTGTTTGTTGGTATGGTTACTACAAAGCCATAATCATCGCATTTCATTTATTGCCCTATGTGAAGTATTTCTGAGAAAAGCTGTACAATGTTCTTCCCTCACTTGCATCTGTTTCTTGGTATGGTTAGTACACTAGCACAATCATTACATTTCATTCATTACCTAATGTTAAGTATTTCTGAGGGAAGCTACAGAAAATTCCTCCCTCATTTGTGTTTGTTTGTTTGTACGGTTACTACAAAGACAGAATCTTCGCATTTCATCTATTACAATATGAGAAATTATTCTGAAAAAAGCTTCAGAAAGCTCCTCCCTCAATTTTGTTTGATTGTTGGTTGGGATACTACAAAACCAAAATCAATGAATTTCATCCATTACCCTATGTGATGTATTTCAGAGAGAGGCTGCTGAAAGCACCTACGTCACATGCATCTTTTGTTGGTATGATTAGTACACAGACACAATCATTACATTTCATCCATTACCTGATGTAAATTATTTCTAAGGGAAGCTGCACAACGGTTCTCCCTCATTTGCGTTAGTTGGTTGGTATTGTTATTACAAAGCCAGAATCATTGCATTTCATCTATTACCCTATGTGATGTATTTCAGAGATAAGCTGCAGAAAGCTCCTCCCTCACTTGCACCTGTTTGTTGGTATCATTAGTACACAGACACAATCATTAAATTTCATCCATTACCGCATGTGAAGTATTTCTGAAGGAATCTACAGAAATCTTCTCCCTCATTTGCGTTTGTTGTTTGTATGGTTACTACAAAGCCAGAATCTTCGCATTTCATCGATTACAATATGAGATGTTATTCTGAGAAAGGTACAGAAAGCTCCTCCCTCATTTGTGTTTGATTGTTGTTAGGGATACTACAAAGCCAGAATCAATGAATTTCATCCATTACCCTATGTGATGTATTTCAGAGAGAGGCTGCTGAAAGCACCTACGTCACATGCATCTTTTGTTGGTATGATTAGTACACAGACACAATCATTACATTTCATCCATTACCTGATGTGATTTATTTCTGAGGGAAGCTACAGAAAGCACATCCCTCGTCTACGTCTACGTCTACATGACTACTCTGCAATTCACATTTAAGTGCTTGGCAGAGGGTTCATCGAACCACAATCATACTATCTCCCTACTATTCCACTCCCGAACAGTGTGCGGGAAAAACGAACACCTAAACCTTTCTGTTCGAGCTCTGATTTCTCTTATTTTATTTTTATGATCCTTCCTACCTATGTAGGTTGAGCTCAACAAAATATTTTCGCATTCGGAAGAGAAAGTTGGTGACTGAAATTTCGTAAAAAGGTCTCGCCGCGACAAAAAACGTCTATGCTGTAATGACTTCCATCCCAACTCATGTATCATATCTGCCACACTCTCTCCCCTATAACGCGATAGTACAAAACGAGCTGCCCTTTTTTGCACACTTTCGATGTCCTCCGTCAATCCCACCTGGTAAGGATCCCACACCGTGCAGCAATATTCTAACAGAGGAGGAACGAGTGTAGCATAAGCTGTCTCTTTAGTGGACTTGTTGCATCTTCTAAGTGTCCTGCCAATGAAACGCATCCTTTGGCTCGCCTTCCCGACAATATTATCTATGTGGTACTTCCAACTGAAGTTGTTCGTAATTTTAATACCCAGGTACTTAGTTGAATTGACAGCCTTGAGAATTGTACTATTTATCGAGTAATCGAATTTTAACGGATTTCTTTTGGAACTCATGTGGATCATCTCACACTTTTCGTTATTTAGCGTCAACTGCCACCTGACACACCATGCAGCAATCTTTTCTAAATCGCTTTGCAGCTGATACTGGTCTTCGGATGACCTTACTAGACGGTAAATTACAGCATCATCTGCGAACAGTCTAAGAGAACTGCTCAGATTGTCACCCAGGTCATTTATATAGATCAGTAACAGTAGAGGTCCCAGGACGCTTCCCTGGGGAACACCTGATATCACTTCAGTTTTACTCGATGATTTGCCGTCTATTACTACGAACTGCGACCTTCCTGACAGGAAATCACGAATCCAGTCACACAACTGAGACGATACCCCATAGCTCCACAGCTTGATTAGAAGTCGCTTGTGAGGAACGGTGTCAAAAGCTTTCCGGAAATCTAAAAATACGGAATCAACTTGAGATCCCCTGTCGATAGCGGCCATTACTTTTTGCGAATAAAGAGCTAGCTGCGTTGCACAAGAGCGATGTTTTCTGAAGCCATGCTGATTACGTGTCAATAGATCGTTCCCATCGAGGTGATTCATAATGATTGAATACAGTATATGCTCCAAAACCCTACTGCAAACCAACGTCAATGATATAGGTCTGTAGTTAAATGGATTACTCCTACTACCCTTCTTGAACACTGGTGCGACCTGCGCAATTTTCCAATCTGTAGGTACAGATCTATCGGTGAGCGAGCAGTTGTATATGAGTGCTAAGTAGGGAGCTATAGTATCGGCGTAATCTGAAAGGAACCTAATCGGTATACAATCTGGACCTGAAGACTTGCCCGTATCAAGCGAATTGAGTTGCTTCGCAACCCCTAAGGTATCTACTTCTAAGAAACTCATGGTGGCAGATGTTCATGTTTCAAATTCTGGGATATTCCATTTTGGAAAACTGCGTTCAATAACTCCACTTTAGCGGCACAGTCGTCGATAACAGTACCATCAGCACTGCGCAGCGAAGGAATAGACTGTGTCTTGCCGCTTGTGTACTTTTCATACGACCAGAATTTCTTCGCATTTTATACCAAATCGCGAGACAATGTTTCGTTGTGGAACCTATTAAAGGCATCTCGCTTCGAAGTACGTGCCAAATTTCGCGCGTCTGTAAACTTTAGCCCATCTTCGGGATTTTGCGTTCTTCTGAACTTCGCATGCTTTTTCCGTTGCCTCTGCAACAGCGTTCGGACCTTTTTTGTGTACCACAGGGGATCCGTTCCACCTCTTACCAATTTATGAGGTATGAATATCTCAATTGATGTTGCTAATATATCTTTGAATTTGAGCCACATGTCGTCTACATTCGCATAGTCAGTTCGGAAGGAATGGAAATTGTCTTTCAGGAAGGCTTCTAGTGGCACTTTATCCACTTTTTTAAATAAAATTATTTTGCGTTTGTTTCTGATGGATTTGGAAGAAATGGTATTGAGCCTAGCTACAATGACCTTGTGATCACTAATCCCTGTATCAGTCATGATGCTCTCTATAAGCTCTGGATTGTTTGTGGCCAAGAGGTCAAGTGTGTTTTCGCAACCATTGACAATTCGCGTGGGTTCGTGGACTAACTGCTCGAAATAATTTTCGGAGAATGCATTTAGGACAATCTCGGAAGACGTTTTCTGCCAACGGAGGCTGGGGGTCGGTAGAAGGACCCAATTATTAACTTAATTCGGCTGTTAAGTATAACCTCCACCCACACCAATTCGCACGGAGTATCTACTTCGTCTTCACTACAAGATAAACCACTACTGACAGACACAAACACTCCACCACCAATTCTGCCTAATCTGTCTTTCCTGAACACCGTCTGAGACTTCGTAAAAATTTCTGCAGAACTTATTTCAGGCTTTAGCCAACTTTCTGTACCTATAACGATATCAGCTTCTGTGCTTTCTATTAGCGCTTGAAGCTCAGGGACTTTTCCAGCGCAACTACAACAATTTACAACTATAATTCCGACTGTTCCTTAATCCAAGCACTTCCTGTAATTGCCAAGCACCCTTTGACATTGCAGCCCATCCCGCACTTTCCCGAGGCCTTCTAACCTAAAAAACCGCCCAGTCCACGCCACACAGCCTCCGCTACCTGTGTAGCCGCCAGCTGAGTGTAGTGAACTCCTGACCTATTCAGCGGAACCGGAAACCCCACCACCCTATGACGCAAGTCAAGGAATCTGCAGCCAATACGGTCGCAAAACCGTCTGAGCCTCTGATTCAGACCCTCCACCCGGCTCTGCACCAAAGGTCCGCAGTCGGTTCTGTCAACGATGCTGCAGATGGTGAGCTCTGCCTTCATCTCGTAAGCGAGACCGGCAGCCTTCACCAAATCAAATAGCCGCTGGAATCCAGAGAGTATTTCCTCAGATCCAAAGCAACACACGTCATTAGTGCCGACATGTGCCACCACCTGCAGCTGGCTGCACCCTGTGCTCTTCATGGCATCCGGAAGGACCCTTTCCACATCAGGAATGACTCCTCCCGGAATGCACACGAAGTGCACACTGGATTTCTTCCCCTCCTTAGCCGCCGTATCCCTGAGGGGCCCCATTATGCGCCTAACATTGGAGCTCCCAACTACCTGTAAGCCCACCCTCTGCGATTGCCCAGACCTTGAAGGCTGAGAATGATCCTCTGAAACAGGGCAGGCAGCTGCATCTGGCTCAGCCAGAGACAGTGCCTGAAACCGGTTTGTCAGACGCACCGGAGAGGCTTTCTGATCAGCCTCCGGGGACGCCTTTCGCTGCCTGCCACGCTTAGGAACGACCTCCCAATCAACCACAGGCGAGGGCTCAGCCCCACTGCGGGCAGCAACCGGGGCAACCACAGCGGCAGACCGATCTGGGGACAGACGGGACGAGGTTGACATCCCCGTGATACCCGAGTCCGGCTCCCCACAGTGGTGCAACAGCCTCAAACTGCGCGACCGAAGTCAGCGCCGATTGCAGCTGTGAGCGAAGGGATGCCAAGTCAGCCCTCATCCGAACACAGCAATCGCAGTCCCTGTCCATTCTAATCGATGTTTAACAACAGTTACCGAAACACGAGTCTGTGCCTAGATAACGCAAGCGGAACACGCAAAGAATGTAACAACTAACCTGTACAAATGCCTAACGACTGCGCTACAATCTGCTGAATTTACGATTACAGTAACTAAAACTCGAAATTGCACCTCCTATACGAAACTATCACGCAATTTAAATAAGAATCCACGAAGTAAACACTAAAGCGCGATGCTACAACTGTCAGATACTATAATACGCCCTAAATATATGAATTAAACAATGCAAGTACCCAAAAACAAGCAAAGAAATTAATTAAACTATCTAACAAATAAGTAAGCTAGGGTTATACGACTTGCTGCTGCAGCTGCTTATCCAACGGCAACAGGGAGCGTTTGTTTGTTGGTATGGTTACTACAAAGCCTGAGTCATCTCATTTCATCTATTACATTATTTAAAGTATTTCTGAGAAACGCTGTACAACGTTCTTTCCTTACTTGCATCTGTTTGTTGGTATGGTTACTACACAGACCCAATAATTACATTTCATCCATTACCTGATGTCAAGTATTTCTGAGGAAAGCTACAGATCGCTCCTCCCTCATGTGCGTTTGTTTGTTGGTATGCTTACTGCAAAGCCAGAATCATCATATTGCACCTATTACCCTATGTGAAGTATTTCTGAGATAAGCTACAGAAAGGTCCTCACTCATTTGCGTTTGTTTTTGGTATGGTTACTACAAAGCCAGAATCAACACATTTTCATCCATTACCCTATGTGAAGTATATCTGAGAGAAGGTGCACAATGCTCTTCCCTCAGATGCATCTGTTATTGTTATGATAAGGAAAGAGGCACTATCATTACATTTCATCCATTACCTGATGTGAAGTATTTCTGAGGGCAATTGCAGAAAGCTCCTCCCTCATTTGCGTTTTTTTGTTGGTATGGTTACTACAAAGCCAGAATCATTGCATTCCATCCATTACCCTATGTGATGCATTTCAGAAAGATGCTGCAGAAAGCTTGTCCCTCACATGAATCTGTTCGTTAGTATGATTAGTACACAGACACAATCATTATTTTTCATCTATTACATGCTGTGAAGTATTTCTGAGGGAAGCTACAGAAAACTCCTCACTCATTTGTGTTTGTTGTTAGTATTGTTACTACAATGCCAAAATCATCGCATTTCATCTATTACCCTATGTGAAGTATTTCTTAGGAAAGCTACAGAATGCTCCCAACTCATTTGCATTTTATTGTTGGTATAGTTACTATAAACCCAACATCATTGCATTTCATCCAATACCCTATGTGATTTTTTACAGAGATAAGCTGCAGAAAGCTCCATCCTCACTTGCATCTGTTTGTTGGTATCATTAGTACACAGTCACAATAATTACATGTTCTTTATTACATGATGTGAGGTATTTCTGAGAGAAGCTACAGAAAACTCCTCCATCACTTGCATCTGTTTGTTGGTATGACGAGTACAGAGACACAATCATTAAATTTCATCCATTACATGATGTGATTTATTTCTGAGGGAAGCTACAGAAAGCTCATCCCTGATTTGTGTTTGTTTGTTGGTATGGTTACTACAAAGCCAGAATCATCGATTTTCATCTATTACCCTAAGTGAGGTATGTGGGAGAGAAGCTGAAAAAAGCTCCTCCCTCACTTGCAACACTTTTTTGGTATGATTAGTACACAGACACAATTAATACATTTTATTTATTCCATGATGTGAAGTATTTCTGAGGGAAGATACAGAGAGCTTTGTTTGTTAGTAAGGTTACTACAAAGCCAGAATCATTGCATTTCATCTATTACACTATGTGATGTATTTCAGAGAGTAGCTGCAGAAGGCACCTCCCTCACTTGCACCTGCTTTTTGGTATGCTTACTGCAAAGCCAGAATCATCATATTTCACCTATTACCCTATGTGAAGTATCTCTGAGATAAGCTACAGAAAGCTCCTAACACATTTGCGTTAGATTGTTGGTATGGCTAGCACAAAGCAAGAATTATTGCATTTCTTTCATTACCCTAAGTGATGCATTTCAGAGAGAAGCTGCAGAAAGCTCCTCCCTCACTTGCATCTGTTTGTTGGTATGACGAGTACAGAGACACAATCATTAAATTTCATCCATTACATGATGTGATTTATTTCTGAGGGAAGCTACAGAAAGCTCATCCCTGATTTGTGTTTGTTTGTTGGTATGGCTACTACAAAGCCAGAATCACTGCATTTCATATATTAACCTATGTGAAGCATTTCTGAGAAAAGCTACAGAAAGCTCCTACCTCATTAGTGTTTGTTTGTTGGTGTGGTTACTACAAAGCCAGAATCATCTCATTTCATCTATTACCCAATGTAAAGTATTTCTGAGAAAAGCTACAGAAAGCTCCTCCTCATTTGCGTTTATTTGTTGGTATGGTTACTACAAATCCGGAATCATTGCATTTCATCTATTATGTTATGTGAAGTATTTCTGAGAGAGGCTGCAGAAAGAACCTCCCTCACTACCATCTGTTTTTTGGTATGTTTAGTACATAGACACAATCATTACATTTCCTCAATTACCTGACGTGAGTTATTTCTGAGTGAAGCTACAGAAAGCACCTAACGCATTTGCAATTGTTTGTTGGTATGGTTACTAAAAAGCCAGAATCATGGCATTTCATCTATTACCCTATGTGAAGTATTTCTGAGGGAAGCTACAGAAAGCTCCTCCCTCTTTGTGTTTGTTTGATTGTATGGTTACTACAATGCCAGAATCATCTCATTTCATCTATTACCCTATGTGAAGTATTTCTGAGAGAAGCTGTAGAATGCTTCTATCTCACTTGCATCTATTTGTTGGTATGATTAGTACACAAACACAATCATTACATTTCATCTATTAGCTGATGTGAAGTATTTCTGAGGGAAGCAACAGAAAGCTCCTCCCTCTTTGCGTTTGGTTGATTGTATGGCTACTACAAAGCCAGAATCATCGCATTTCATCTATTACCCTGTGTGAAGTATTTCTGAGAAAAGCTAAAGTAACCTCCTCCCTCATTTGCGTTTGTTTGTTGGTATGGTTACTACAAAGCCAGAATCATCGATTTTCATCTATTACCCTAAGTGAGGTATGTGGGAGAGAAGCTGAAAAAAGCTCCTCCCTCACTTGCAACACTTTTTTGGTATGATTAGTACACAGACACAATTAATACATTTTATTTATTCCATGATGTGAAGAATTTCTGAGGGAAGATACAGAGAGCTTTGTTTGTTAGTAAGGTTACTACAAAGCCAGAATCATTGCATTTCATCTATTACACTATGTGATGTATTTCAGAGAGTAGCTGCAGAAGGCACCTCCCTCACTTGCACCTGCTTTTTGGTATGATTAGTAGACAGACACAATCATTACATGTTATTTATTCCATGATATGAGTTATTTTAGGAGAAGCTGTAGAAGCTACTGCCTCACTTGTATCTTTTTTTTGTATGATTAGTACACAGTCACAATCTTTACATTTCATCCATTACCTGATGTGAAATATTTCTGAGGGAAGCTTCAAAAAACTCCTCCCTCAATTGCATTTTTTTGTTGGTATGGTTACTACAAACCAGAATTATTGCATTTAGTCCATTACCCTATATGATGTATTTCACAGAGAAGCTGTAAAAAGCTCCTCCCTCACTTGCATCTGTTTTTTGGTATGATTAGTACACAGACACAATTATTACATTTCATTTATTCCATGGTGTGAAGTATTTCTGAGGGAAGATACATAAAGCTAATCTCTCATTAGCGTTTGTCTGTTAGTAGAGTTACTACAAAGCAAGAATCATTGCATTTTAACTATTACCCTATGTGAATTATTTCTGAGAAAAGCTACAAAATACTCATCTCTCATTTGCGTTTGATTGTTGTGATGGTTATTACTAAGCCAGAATCATTGCACTTCATGCATTACCCTATGTGATGTATATCAGAGAGTAGTTGCAGAAAGTTCCTCCCCCATTTGCATCTTTTTGTTGGTACGATTAGTACACAGACACAATCATTACATTTCATTATTTACCTGATATGAAATGTCTCTGACGGAAGCTACAGAAAGCTCCTCCCTCATTTGCATTTGTTTGTTGGTATGGTTACTACAAAGCCAGAAACATCATATTTCATCTCTTACACTATGTGAAGTATCTCTGAGAATAGCTGCAGAAAGCTCCTCCCTCATTGGCATTTCTTTGTTGGTATGGTTACTAAAAAAGCCAGATTAATCGCATTTGATCTACTACTCTATGTAATGTATTTCAGAGAGAAGCTGCAGAATGCTCCTCCCTCACTTGCATCTGTTTGTTGGTACGATTTGTACACAGACACAATCATTACATTTTATCCATTGCCTGATGTGACTTATTTCTAATGGATGCCACAGAAAGTTCCTCACTAATTTGCTTTAGATTGTTGGTGTGATAACTACAAAGCCAGAATTATCGCATTTCACCTATTACCCTTAGTTGCATCTGTTTGTTGGTATGATTAGTACAAAGACAGAATCATTACATTACATCTATTACCTGATGTGATGTATTTATGAGGGAAGCTGTAGGAAGCTCCTCCCTCACTTGCATCTGTTTGCTGGTATGATTTGTGCACAGTCACAATCATTACATTTCAACCATTAACTGATGAGAAGTATTTCTGAGAGAAGCTAATGAAAGTTCCTCCCTCATTTGCGTTTGTTTGTTGGTATGGTTATTGCAAATCCAGAATCATTGCATTTTATCCATTACCGTGTGTGATGTATTTAAGGTAGAAGCTACAGAAAGCTCCTCCCTTACTTGCATTTGCTTGTTGGTATGATTAGTACACAGATACAATCATTACATTTCATCCATCACCTGATATGAAGTATTTCTGAGGGAAGCTACAGAAAGCTCCTCCCTCATATTCATTTGTTTGTTGGTATATTTATTACAAAGCCAGAAACATTGTATTTAATTTATTACCCTATGTGAAGTATTTCTGACAATAGCTACAGACAGCTCCTCCCTCATTTGCATTTGTTGGTTTGTATGGTTACTACAAAACAAGAATTATCGAATTCATCTATTACCTTATGTGATTTATTTCAGAGAGAAGCTACAGAAAGCTCCTCCCACACTTGCTTTTGTTTGTTGGTATGGACACTAGAAAGCCAGAGTCGTTGCATTTCATTTATTGCCGTATGTGAAGTATTTATGACAATAGCTACAGAAAGCTCCTGCCACATTTCCGTGTGTTTGTTGGTATGATTACTAGAAAGCAAGAATCATCGCATTTCATCTATTACCCTATGGAAGTATTTCGGAAAATGATACAGAAAGCTCCTCCCTCATTTGGTTTCGTTTGTTGGTATGGTTACCACAAAACCATAATAATCGCATTTCATCTATTACACCATGTGAAGTATTTCTGAGAAAAACTACAGAAAGCTCCCTCCTCCTTTGAGTTTGATTGTTGGTGTGGTTACTACAAAGCCACAATCATTGCATTTCATCCACAATCCTATGTGATGTATTTCAGAGAGAAGCTGCAGAAAGCTCTTCTCTCACTTTCATCTGTTTGTTGGTACGAATAGTACACAGTCTCAAACATTAGATTTCATCCATAACCTTATGTGAGGTATTTCTGAGGGAAGCTACAGAAAGCTCATTCCACACTTGAGTTTGTTTGTTGGTATGATTACTACAAAGCCAGAATCATCGCATTTCATTTATTACCCTATGCAAAGTATTTCTGAGGAAACCTGGAGAAAGCTCCTCCCTCACTTGTGTTTGTTTGTTGGTATGGTTACTACAAATCCAGATATATTGCATTTTATTTATAACTCTATGTGTTGTATTTCTGAGAGAGCCTGCAGAAAGCTCCACCCTGTCTAGCCTCTGTTTGTTGGTATGATCAGTCTACAGACACAATAATTATATTTCTGAGGTAAGCTACAGAAAGCTAAACCCTCATTGGCATCTGTTTGTTGGTATTGTTACTAAAAAAGCCATAATCTTCGCATTTGATCTACTACTCTATGTGATGTATTTAAGAGAGAAGCTGCAGAAAGCTACTCCCTCAATTGCATCTATTTGTTGATATGATTAGCTCAAAGACATTATCATTACATTACATCGAATACCTG
Source organism: Schistocerca gregaria (assembly GCF_023897955.1). Taxonomy (NCBI): domain Eukaryota; kingdom Metazoa; phylum Arthropoda; class Insecta; order Orthoptera; family Acrididae; genus Schistocerca; species Schistocerca gregaria. The sequence goes on from NC_064927.1 coordinate 51,514,961, forward strand.
ATGTGAAGTATTTATTAAGGAAGCGGCAGATAGCTACTCCCTCACTTGCATCTGTTTGTTGGTATGATTAGTACACAGTCACAATCATTACATTTCAACCATTAGCTGATGAGAAGTATTTCTGAGGGAAGCTACTGAAAGCTCCTCCCTCATTTGCGTTTGTTTGAAGGTATGGTTATTGCAAATCCAGAATCATTGCATTTCATCCAATACCCTATGTGATGTGTTTCAGATAGAAGCTGCATAAAGCTCCTCCCTCACTTGCATCTGTTTGTTGGTATGATTAGTGCACAGACACAATCATTACATTTCATCCATCACCATATGTGACGTATTTCTGAGGGAAGCTATAGAAAGCTCCTACCTAATTTGGGTTTGTTTGTTGGTATGGTAACTACAAAGCCAGAATCATGGCATTTCGTTTATTACCTTATGTGAAATATTTCTGAGAATAGCTACTCGCAGCTCCACCCTCATTTGCTTTCCTTTGTTGGTATGGTTACTACAAATCCAGAATTGTTGCATTTCATTTGCTACCCCATGTGATGTGTTTTTGAGAATAGCTACAGAAAGCTACTCATACATTTCCGTCTGTTTGTTGGTATGGTTACTACAAAGCCAGAATCATCGCATTTCATCTATTACCCTATGTTATATATTTCAGAGGAAAGCTGCAGAAAGCTCCCCCCTCATTTGCGTTTGTTTGTTGGTATGGTTATTGCAAATCCAGAATCATTGCATTTCATCCAGTACCCTATTTGATGTGTTTCAGATAGAAGCTGCAGAATTCTCCTCCCTCACTTGCATTTGTTTGTTGGTATGATCAGTGCACAGACACAATCATTCATTTAATCCATCACCTGACATGAGGTGTTTCTGAGAGAAGCTACAGAAAGCTTCTACCTTATTTGCATTTGTTTGTTGGTATGGTTACTACAAAGCCAGAATCATGGCATTTCATTTATTACCCTATGTGAAGTATTTCTGAGAAAAGCTACAGAAAGCTCCCCCCTCATTAGCGTTTGTCTGTTAGTATGGTTACTACAAAGCCAGAATCATTGAATTTCATTTATTATGCTATGTGAAGTATTTCTGAGAGAGGCTGCAGAAAGGACGTCCGTCACTAGCATCTGTTTTTTGGTATTATTAGTACATAGACACAATCATTACATTTCATCCATTACCTGACGTGAGGTATTTCTGAGGGAAGCTTTACAAACTCCTTCCTCAATTGCATTTTTTTGTTGGTATGGTTACTACAAATCCAGAATTATTGCATTTAATCCATTACCCTATATGATGTATTTCAGAAAGAAGCTGCAAAAAGCTCCTCCCTCATTTGCATCTGTTTTGTGGTATGATTAGTACACAGACACAACTATTACACTTCATTTATTCCTTGATGTGAAGTATTTCTGAGGGAAGATACAGAAAGCTTATCCCTCATTTGCGTTTGTTTTTTAGTATGGTGACTACAAAGCGAGTATCATTGCATTTTAACTGTTACCCTATGTGAAGTATATCTGAGAAAAGCTACAAATTGCTCATCACTCATTTGCATTTGATTGTCGGGATGGTGACTACTAAGCAAGAATCATTGCATTTCATCCATTACCCTATGTGATGTATTTCAGAGAGAAGCTGCAGAAAGCTCCACCCTCAGTTGCATCTGTTTGTTGGTATTGATACTACCAAGCCAGATTCATCGCATTTCATTTATTACCCTATGTGAACTATTTTTGAGAATAGCTACAGACAGCTCCACTTCTCATTTGCATTTGTCTGTTGGTATAGTTACTACAAAACGATAATCATCGAATTCATCTATTACCCTATGTGATGTATTTCAGAGAGATGCTACAGAAAGCTCCTCCCACACCTGCATTTGGTTGTTGGTATGATTAATACACAGACACAATCTTTACATTTCATTTATTATATGATGTGAAGTATTTTTGAGGGAAGCTTCAAAAAGTTCTTCCCTCATTTGCTTTTATTTGTTGGTATAGCTACTACAAAGCTAGAATCATTGCATTTCATCTGCTACCCTATGTAAAGTTTTTCTGAGAATAGCTACAGAAAGCTACTCCCACAATTGTTTGTGTTTGTTGATATGGTTACTACAAAGGCAGAACCATCACATTTCATCTATTACCCTATGGAAGTATTTATGAAAAAGCTACAGAAAGCCCCTCACACATTTGCATTTCTTTGTTGGTATGATTACCACAACGCCATAATAATCGCATTTTATCTATTACCCTATGTGAAGTATTTCTGAGAAAGTCTACAGATAGCTCCCCCCTTATTTGGGTTTGATTGCTGGTGTGGTTACTACAAAGCCACAATCATTGCATTTCATCCATTACCATATGTGATGTACTTCGGAGAGAAGTTGCAGAAAGCTCTCCCTCATTTGCATCTGTTTGTTGGTATGATTAGTACACAGACACAATCATTATATTTCATCCATTACCTGATGTGAGTTATTTCAGAGGGAAGCTACAGAGAGCTCCTCTCTCATTTGCGTTTGTTTTTTGGTATGGTTACTACTAAGACAGAATTATTGCATATCATCTATAACCCTATGTGAAGTATTTCTGAGAGAGCCTGCAGAAAGCTCCTCCCTCACTAGCCTCTGATTGTTGGTATGAATAGTACACAGACACAATTATTACATTTCCTTTATTCCATGATGTAAAGTATTTCTGAAGGAAGCTACAGGAAGCTAATCCCTCATTGGCATTTGTTTGTTGGTATGGTTACTAAAAAAGGCAGATTCATCGCATTTGATCTACTACTCCATGTGATGAATATCAGAGAGAAGCTGCAGAAAGCTCCTCCCTCCCTTGCATATATTTGTTGGTACGATTAGTACACCGACACAATCATTACATTTAATCCATTGCCTGATGTGAAGTATTTCTAAGGGATGCCACAGAAAGTTCCTCCCACATTTGCGTTTGATTGTTGGTATGGTTGCTACTAACCCAGAATCATCGCATTTCATCTATTACCCTAGGTTAAGTATTTCAGAGAGAAACTGCAGAAAGCTCCTCCCTCACTTGCATCTGTTTGTTGGTATGATTAGTACACAGTCACAATCATTACATTTTAACCATTAGCTGATGAAAAGTATTTTTGAGGGAAGCTACTGAAAGCTCCTCATTCATTTGCGTTTGTTTGTTGGTATGGTTATTGTAAATCCAGCATCATTGCATTTCATCCCTTACCCTATGTGATGTGTATCAGATAGAAGCTTCAAAAAGCTCCTCTCTCACTTGCATCTGTTTTTTGGTATGATTAGGACACAGACACAATTATTACATTTCATTTATTCCTTGATGTGAAGTATTTCTGAGGGAAGATTCCGAAATCATCTCCCTCATTTGCGTTTGTTTGTTTGTATGGTTACTACAAAGCCAGAATCATCGCATTTCATCTATTGCACTTTGTGATGTATTTCTGAGAAAACCTACAGTAAGCTCCCCACCTATTTGCGTTTGATTGCTGGTATGGTTAATATAAAGCGAAAATCATTGCATTTTATCCATTACCCTATGTGATGTATTTCAGATAGAAGGTACAGAAAGCTCCTCCCTCATTTGTGTTTCATTGTCGGTATCGTTACCACAATGCCATAATAAGCGGATTTTATCTATTTCTTTATATGAAGTATTTCTGAGAACGTTTTCAGAAAGCTCCCCCCTTATTTGGGTTTGATTGTTGTTGTGGTTACCACAAAGCCACAATCATTGCATTCCATCCAATACCATATGTGATGTACTTCAGCGAGAAGCTGCAGAAAGCTCTTCTCTCACTTGCATTTGTTTGTTGGTATGATCAGTACACAGACACAATCATTACCTTTCATCCATTACCTGATTTGAGGTATTTCTGAGGGAAGCTACAGACAGCTCCTACCTCATTTGCATTTGTTTGTTGGAATGGTTTCTACAAATCCAGAATTATTGCATTTCATCTATTACCCTATGTGAAGTATTTCTGAGAGAGCCTGCAGAAAGTTCCTCCCTCACTAACCTCTGTTTGTTGGTATGATTAGTACACATACACAATTATTACATTTCATTTATTCCTTGATGTAAAGTATTTCTGAAAGAAGCTGCAGAAGTTAATCCCTCATTGGCATATGATTGTTGGTATGGTTACTAAAAAATGCAAGAATCATCGCATTTGATCTACTACTCTATGTGATGTATTTCAGAGAGAAGCTACAGAAAGCTCCTCCCTCACTTGAATCTATTTGTTGGTATGATTAGTACACAGACACAAACATTACATTTCATCCATTGCCTGATGTGAAGTATTTCTAAGGGATGCCACCGAAAGTTCCTCCCTCATGTGCGTTTGATTGTTGGTATGGTTACTACAAAGCCAGAATCATCGCATTTCATCTATTACCCTAGATTATGTATTTCAGAGAGAAGCTGCAGAAAGCTCCTCCCTCACTTGCATCTGTTTGTTGGTATGATTAGTACACAGTCACAATCATTACATTTCAACCATTAGCTGATGACAAGTATTTCTGAGGGAAGCTACTGAAAGCTCCTCCCTCATTTGCGTTTGTTTGTTGGTATGGTTATTGCAAATCCAGAATCATTGTATTTTATCCATTACCCTATTTGATGTATTTCAGATAGAAGCTGCAGAAAGCTTCTCCCTCACTTGCATTTGTTTGTTGGAATGATTAGTAGACAGACACAATCATTACACTTCATCCATCACCTGATGTAAATTATTTCTGAGGGAAGCTAAAGAAAGCTCCTCCCTCATTTGCATCTGTTTGTTGGTATGGTTACTACAAAGTGAGAATCATCGAATTCATCTATTACTCAATGTGATGTATTACAAAGAGAAGCTGCAGAAATCTCCTCCTTCACTTGCATCTGGTTGTTGGTATGGATACTACAAACCCAGAATCAACAAATTTCATTTATTACTCTATTTGAAGTATTTCTGAGAATAGCTACATACATCTCCTCCCTCCTTTGCATTTGTTTGTTGGTATGGTTACTACAGAGCGAGAATCCTCTAATTTATCTATTACCCTCTGTGATGTATTTCAGAGAGAGGCTGCCGAAAGCTCCTCCCTCACTTGCATCTGTTGGTTGGTATGGATACTACAAAGCCAGAATCATTGTATTTCATATATTGCCTTATGTGAAATATTTCTGAGAATAGCTACAGACATTGTATGGTTACTACAAAGCCAGAATCATCGCATTTCACCTATCACTCTATATGATGTATTTCAGTGAGAAGCTGAAAAATGCTCGTCCCTCACTTGCATCTGTTTTGGGTTATGATTAGTACACAGACACAATTATTACACTTCATTCATTCCTTGTTAGTATGGTCACTACAAAGCGAGTATCATTGCATTTTAACTATTACCCTATGCGAAGTATTTCTGAGGAAAGCTACAATATGCTCATCACTCATTTGCGTTTGATTGTTGGGATGGTGACTACTAAGCAAGAATCATTGCACTTCATCCATTACCCTATGTAATGTATTTCAGAGAGAAGCTGCAGAAAGCTCCACCCTCAGTTGCATCTGTTTGTTGGTATGGATACTACGAAGCCAGAATCATCGCATTTCGTTTATTACCCTATGTGAAATATTTTTGAGAATAGCTACAGACAGCTCCTCTTCTCATTTGCATTTGTTTATTGGTATAGTTACTACAAAGTGAGAATCATCGAATTCATCTATTACCCAATGTGATGTATTTCAGAGAGAAGCTGCAAAAAGCTCCTCCCTCACTTGCTTCTGTTTTGGGTTATGATTAGTTCACAGACACAATTATCACACTTCATTTATTCCTTGTTAGTATGGTCACTACAAAGCGAGTATCATTGCATTTTAACTTTTACCCTATGTGAAGTATTTCTGAGGAAAGCTACAATATGCTCATCACTCATTTGCGTTTGATTGTTGGGATGGTGACTACTAAGCAAGAATCATTGCACTTAATCAGAGTGATGCTGCAGAAAGCTCCTCCCTCATTTGCATCTGTTTGTTGGTATAATTAATACACAGACACAATCATTACATTTCATCCATTACCTGATGTGAGGTATTTCTGAGGGAAGCTACAGAGAGCGCCTCCCTCATTAGCGTATGTTTGTTGATGTGGTTACTACAAAGCCAGAATCATTGTGTTTCATCTATTACCCTATGGAAGTATTTCTGAAAAAGCTGCAGAAAGCTCCTCCCTCACTTGCATCTGTTTCTTGGTATGGTTATTGCAAATCCAAAATCATTGCATTTCATCCCTTACCCTATGTGATGTGTATCAGATAGAAGCTGCAGAAAGCTCCTCCCTCACTTGCATTTGTTTGTTGGTATGATTAGTAGACAGACACAATCATTACACTTCATCCATCACCTGATGTGAAATATTTCTGAGGGAAGCTACAGAAAGCTTCTCCCTCATTTGCGTTTATTTGTTGGTATGGTTACTACAATGACAGAACCATCACATTTCATCTATTACCCTTTGGAAGTATTTCTGAAAAATGTACAGAAATCTCCTCCCTCATTTGCGTTTCTTTGTTTGTATGGTTACCATAAAAAATAATAATAATCGCATTTCATCTATTACCCTAGGTGAAGTATTTCTGAGAAAGTCTACAGAAATCTCCCCCTTCATTTGTGTTTGTTTGTTAGTATGGTTACTACAAATCCACAATTATTGCATTTCATCTATTACCCTATGTGATGTATTTCTGAGAGAGCCTGCAGAAAGCACCTCCCTCACTACCCTCTTTTTGTTGTTATGATTAGTACACAGACACAATTATTAAATTTCATTTATTCTATGATGTAAAATTTTTCTGAAGGAAGCTACAGAAAGCTAATCCCTCATTGGCGTTTGTTTGTTGGTATGGTTACTAAAAAACCCAGAATCATTGCATTTGATCTGCAACTCTAGGTGATGTATTTCAGTGAGAAGGTACAGAAAGCTCCTCCCTCACTTGCATCTATTTGTTGGTACGATTAGTACACAGACACAATCATAACATTTCAACCATTAGTTGATGAGAAGTATTTCTGAGGGAAGACACTGAAAGCTCCTCCCTCATTTGCGTTTGTTTGTCAGTATAGTTATTGCAAATCCAGAACCATTGCATTTCATCCATGAAACAATGTGATGCATTTCAGATAGAAGCTGCGGAAAGCTCCTCCTCACTTGCGTTTGTTTTTTTGTTATGGATACTACAAAGCCAGAATCATTGCATTTCATTTGTCACATTATGTGAAATATTTCTGAGAATAGCTGCAGACAGCTCCTCTCTCATTTGCATTTGTTTGTTGGTATGGTTACTACAAAGCCAGAATGGGGGGATTTCATCAGCTACCCTATGTGAAGTATATCTGAGAGTAGCTACAGCAAGCTCCTCCCACATTTGCGCGTGTTTGATGGTATGGTTTCTACAAAGAAAGAACCATCACATTTAATATATTATCCTATTTGATGTATTTCAGAGAGAAGCAACAGAAAGCTCCTTTATCACTTGCATCTGTTTGTTGGTATGATTAGTACACAGACACAATCATTACATTATATTTACTACATGCTGTGAAGTATTTCTGAGGGAAGCTACAGAAAGCTCCTCCCACATTTAGGTTTGTTTGTTGGTATGGTTACCTCAAAGCCAGTATCATTGTATTTCTCTATTACCCTACGTGAAGTATTTCTGAGAAATCCTACAGTAAGCTCCCCCCCCCCCCCCCCCCCCCCCCCCCACCCTACCCAATTTGCGTTTGATTGTTGGTATGGTTATTACAAAGCCAGGTTACTACAAAGCCAGAATCATCGCATTTCATGTATTACCCTATGTTATGTATTTCAGAGAGAAGCTGCAGAAAGCTCCTCCCTCATTTGCGTTTCTTTGTTGGTATGGTTATTGCAAATCCCGAATCATTGCATTTCATCCATTACCCTATGTGACATGTTTCAGATAGAAGCTGCAGAAAGCTCCTCCCTCACTTGCATTTGTTTGTTGGTATGATTAGTACACAGACACAATCATTACATTTTATCCATCACCTGATGTGAAATATTTCTGAGGGGAGCTACAGAAAGTTTCTCCCCCATATGCGTTTGTTTGTTGGTATGGTTACAACAAAGCCAAAAACATCGCATTTCATCTATTACAATGTGTGATGTATTTCAGAGAGAAGCAGCAGAAAGCTCCTCCCTCACTTGCATCTCTTTGTTGGTATGATTAATACACAGACACAATCATTACATTTTATTTATTACATTTTGTGAAGTATTTCTGAGGGAAGCTACAGAATGCTCCTTCCTCATTTGCGTTTCTTTTTTTGGTATGGTTACAACAAAACCAGAAACGTTGTATTTCATCAGCTACGCCATGTGAAGTATTTCTGAGAATAGCTACAGAAAGCTCCTCCCACTTTTGCGTGTGTTTATTGGTATGGTTACTACAAAGCCAGAATCATCATATTCCATCTATTACCCTATTAGATGTATTTCAGAGAGAAGCTGCAAAAAGCTCCTTTGTCACTTGCATCTGTTTGTTTTTATGATTAGTACTCACACACAAAAATAACATTTCGTTTAAAACATTATGTGAAGTATTTCAGAGGGAAGCTACTGAAAGCTCCTATCTCATATGCGTTTGTTTGTTGGTATGGTTACTACAAAGCGAGAATCAGTAAATTCATCTATTACCCTATGTAATGTATTTCAGAGAGAAGCTGGAGAAAGCTCCACTCTGACTTGCATCAGTTTGTTGGTATGGATACAACAAAGCCATAATAATGGCATTTTATTTATTACCCTATTACATGTATTTCAGACAGGTGCTGCATAAAGCTCCTTTCTCACTTGCATCTGTTTGTTGGTATGATTAGTATACAGGCATAATCATTACATTTTATTTATTACATGATGTGCAGTATTTCTGGGGGTAGTTATAGAAAGCTTTACCCTCATTTGCATTTGTTTGTTGGAATGGTTACTACAAAGCCAGAATCATCGCAATTCATACACTACTCTATATGATGTACACTCGTGAAAATTGAAATAAGAACACTGTGAATTCATTGTCCGAGGAGGGGGAAACTTTATTGGACACATTCCTGGGGTCAGATACATCACATGATCACACTGACAGAACCACAGTCTCATAGACACGGGCAACAGAGCATGCACAATTTCGGCACTAGTACAGTGTATATCCACCTTTCGCAGCAATGCAGGCTGCTATTCTACCATGGAAACGATCGTAGAGGTGCTGGATGTAGTCCTGTGGAACGGCTTGCCATGCCATTTCCACCTGGCACCTCAGTTGGACCACCGTTCGTGCTGGACGTGCAGACCGCGTGAGATGACGCTTCACCCAGTCCCAAACATGCTCAGTGTGGGACAGATCCGGAGATCTTGCTGGCCAGGGTAGTTGACTTACACCTTCTAGAGTACGTTGGGTGGCACGTTATACATGCGGACGTGCATTGTCCTGTTGGAACAGCAAGTTCCCTTGCCGGTCTAGGAATCGTAGAACGATGGGTTCGATGACAGTTTGGATGTACCGTGCACTATTCAGTGTCCCCTTGATGATCACCAGAGGTGTACAGCCAGTGTAGGAGATCGCTCCCCACTCCATGATGCCGGGTGTTGGCCCTGTATGCCTGGGTCGTATGCAGTCTTGATAGTGGCACTCACCTGCATGGCGTCAAACATGCATACGACCATCATTGGCACCAAGGCAGAAGCGACTCTCATCGCTGAAGACGAAACGTCTTCCATTCGTCCCCACATTCACGCCTGTCGTGACACCACTGGAGGCGGGCTGCACGATGTGGGGGGCATGAGCGGCAGACGGCCTAACGGTGTGCGGGACCGTAGCCCAGCTTCATGGAGATGGTTGCGAATGGTCTTCGCCGATACCCCAGGAGCAACAGTGTCCCAAATTTGCTGGAAAGTGGCAGTGCGGTCCCCTACGGCACTGCATAGGATCCTACGGTCTTGGCGTGCACCCATGCATCGCTGCTGTACGGTCCCAGGTCGATTGGCACGTGCACCTTCCGCCGACCACTGGCGACAACATTGATGTACTGTGGAGACCTCACGCCCCACATGTCGAGCAATTCGGCGGTACGTCCACACGGCCTCCCGCATGCCCACTATACGCCCTGGCTCAAAGTCCGTCAACTGCACATACGGTTCACGTCCACACTGTCGCGTCATGCCACCAGTGTTAAAGACTGCGATGGAGCTCTGTATGCCACGGCAAACTGCCTGACACTGACGGCGGCGGTTCACAAATGCTGCGCAGCTAGCGCCATTCGACGGCCAACACCGCTGTTCCTGGTGTGTCCGATGTGCCGTGCGAGTGATCATTGCTTGTACAGCCCTCTCGCAGTATCCAGAGCAAGTATGGTGGGTCTGACACACCGGTGTCAATGTGTTCTTTTTTCCAATTCCAGAAGTGTATTTCAAAGAGAAGCTGCAGAAAGCTCCTCCCTCAGTTGCATCTGTTTGTTGGTATGATTAGTACACAGACACAATCATTACATTTCAACCATTATCTGATGAGAAGTATTACTGAGTGAAGCTACTGAAAGCTCCTACCTCATTTGCGTTTGTTTGTTGGTATGGTAACTACAAAGTCAGAATCATCGCATTTCATTTATTACCCATTGTGATGTATTTCAGTGAGAAACTGCAGAAATCTACTCCCTCCCTTGCATCTGCTTGTTGGTATGATTTGTATGAAGACACAATCATTACATTTCATTTATCACATTTTGTGAAGTATTTCCGACTGAAGCTAAAGAGAGCTTCTACCTCATTTGCGTTTTCTTTGTTGGTATGGTAACTACAAAACCAGAATCATCGCAATTCATCTGCTACCCTATGTGAAGTATAACTGAGAATATCTAGAGAAACCTCCTAGCACATTTGATTGTGTTTGTTAGTATGGTTACTACAAAGCCAGTATCATTGCATTTCAATTATTACCGTATGTTGAGTATATCTGAGAGAAGCTGCAGAACGCTCCCCCCTCACTTGCATCTGTTTGTTGGTATGGATACTACAAAGCCAGAATCATCCATTTCATTTATTACCCTATGTGAAGTATTTCTGAGAATAGCTACAGACAGCTCCTTACTCATTTGCGTTTGTTTGTTTGTATGGTTATTACCAAGCAAAAATCATCGCATTTCATCTGCGACCCTATGTGAAGTATTTCTGACAATACCTACAGAAAGCTCTTACATTATTTGAGTGTGTTTCTTGGTATGCTTACTACAAAACCAGAATCATCGTATTTCATCTATTACCCTATGTGGTGTATTTAAGAGAAGAAGCTGCAGAAAGCTCTTCCCTCACTTGGATCTGTTTGTTGGTATGGATACTACAAAGCCAGAATCATCCATTTCATTTATTACCCTATGTGAAGTATTTCTGACAATAGCTACTGACAGCGCCTCCCTGATTTGCATTTGTTTGTTGGTATGGTTACTACAAAGTGAGAATCATCAAATATATCTATTACCCTATGTGATGTATTTCAGAGTGAAGCTGCAGAAAGCTGTTCCCTCACTTGCATCTGTTTGTTGGTATGGATACTACAAAGCCAGAATCATTGCATTTCATTTATTACCCTATGCGAAGTATTTCTGAGAAGAGCTAAGGACAGCTCCTCCCTCATTTGCATTTGTTTGTTGGTATGGTTACTACAAAGGGGGAATCATTGAATTCATCTATTACCCTATGTGATGTATGTCAGAGAGATGCTGCAGAAAGCTCCTTCCACACTTGCATATGTTTGTTGGTACGATTAATACACAGACACAATCATTACATTTCATTTATTACATTTTGTGAAGTATTTCCGAAAGAAGATACAGAGAGCTCCTCCCTCATTTGAGTTTGTTTGTTGGTATGGTTACTACAAAGCCAGAATCATCCCATTTCATTTATTACCCAATGTGATGTATATCAGTGAGAAACTGCAGAAACCTACTCCCTCACTTGCATGTGTTTGTTGGTATGATTAGTATGCAGTCACAATCATTACATTTCAATTATTACATTCTGTGAAGTATTTCCGACGGAGGCTACAGTGAGCTCCTACCTCATTTGCGTTTTCCTTCTTAGTATGGTTACTACAAACCTAGAATCATCGCAACTCATTTGCTATCCTATGTGAAGTATTACTGAGAATAGCTAGAGAAAGCATCTTCCACATTTGATTGTGTTTGTTAGTATGGTAACTACAAAGCAAGAATCATCGCATTTCATTTATTACCGTATGTGATGTATTTCAGAGAGAAGCTGCAGAAAGCTCCTCCCTCACTTGTATCTGTTTGTTGGTATGGATACTAGAAAGCCAGAATCATCGAATTCATCTATTACCCTATGTATTGTATTTCAAAAAGATGCTGCAGATAGCTCCTCCCTCACTTCATCTGTTTCTTGTTGTGATTAATACACAGACACAATCATTTCATTTCATTTATTACATTTTGTGAAGTTTTCTGAGGGAACCTACAGAAAGATCCTCCCTCATTTGCATTTGTTTGTTTGTATGGTTATAACCAAACCAGATTCGTCGCATTTCATCTGCTACCCTAAGTAAAGTATTCCTGAGAATAGTTACAGAAAGCTCCTCCCACATTTGAGTGTGTTTGTTGGTATGGTTACTACAAAGCCAGAATCATCACATTTGATACACTACTCTATGTGATGTATTTCAGTGAGAACATGCAGAAAGCTCCTCCCTCACTTGCATCTGTTTGTTGTTGTAATTAGTACACAGACACCATTATTACTTTTCATTTATGTGATAATGTGAAGTATTTCTGAGGTTAGATGCAGAAAGCTAATCCCTCATTTGGATTTGTTTCGTAATATGGTTACTACAAAGCGAGAATCATTGCATTTTAACTATTACCCTATGTAAAGTATTTCTGAGAAAAGTTACAAAATGTTTATCACTCATTTGCGTTTGATTGTTGGGATGGTTACTACTAAGACAGAATCATTGCACTTCATCCATTACCCTATGTGATGTATTTCAGAGACATTCTGCAAATTGCTCCTCCCCCACTTGAATTTTTTTGTTGGTATGACTAGTACACAGACACAATCTTACATTTCATTCTTTACCAGATATGAAGTGTCTCTGAGGGAAGCTAAAGAAAGCTCGTCCCTCAATTGCATTTGTTTGTTGGCATGGTTAGTACAAAAACAGAAACATTGCATTTCACCTCTTACACTATGTGAAGCATTTCTGAGAAAAGCTACAGAAAGCTCCTCTCTCATTGGCATTTGTTTGTTGTTATGGTTACTAAAAAAGCCAGAATCATCGCAGTTAATCTACTACTCTATGTGACGTATTTCAGAGAGAAGCTGCAGAAATCTACTCCCTCAATTGCATCTGTTTGTTGGTACGATTAGTACACAGACACAATCATTACATTTTATCCATTGCCTGATGTGACGTATTTCTAATGGAAGCCACAGGAAGTTCTTCCCTCATTTGCGTTTGATTGTTGTTATGGTTACAACAAAGCCAGAATTACCGCATTTCATCTTTTACCCTATGTTATGTATTTCGGAGTGAAGCTATAGAAAGCTCCTCCCTCAGTTGCATCTGTTTGTTGCTATGATTAGTACAAAGAAACAATCATTACATTTCAACCATTAGCTGATGAGAAGTATTTCTGAGAGAAGCTACAGAAAGCACCTCCCTCATTTGCGTTTGTTTGTTGGTATGGTTATTGCAAATCCAGAATCACTGCGTTTCATCCATTACCCTATGTGATGTATTTCAGAGAGAAGCTGCAGATAGTCTTCCCTAATTTGCCTTTGTTTGTTGGTATGGTTATTGCAAATCCAGAATCATTGCATTTCATCCATAACCCAATGTGATGTGTTTCAGATAGAAGCTGCAGAAATCTCCTCCCTCACTTCCATTTGTTTGTTGGTATGATTAGTAGACAGACACAACCATAACATTTCATCCATCACCTGATGTGAAATATTTATGAGGGAAGCTACAGAAACCTTCTCCCTCATTTGCGTTTGTTTGTTGGTATGGTTACTACAAAGCCAGAATCATTGCATTTCATCTATTATGTTATGTGAAGTATATCTGAGATAAGCTGCAGAGAGAACATCCCTCACTAACATCTGGTTTTTGGTATGATTAGAACATGGACACAATCATTACATTTCATCCATTACCTGACGTGAGGTATTTCTGAGGGAAGCTACAGAAAGCTCTTACCTGATTTGCATTTGATTGTTGGTATGGTTACTACAAAGCCAGAATCATCGCAGTGCATCTATTACACTATGTGATGTATTTCAGAGAGAAGCTGCAGAAAGCTACCCCATCACTTGCACCTTTTTGTAGGTATGATTAGTACACAGACACAACTATCATATTTTATTTATTCCATCATGTGAAGTATTTGTGAGGGAAGCTACAGAAAGTTCCTCCCTCATTTGCAATTGTTTGTTGGTATGATTAGTACACAGTCACAATCACTACATTTCATCCATTACCTGATGTGAAGTATTTCTGAGGGAAGCTTCAGAAAACTCCTCCCTCACTTGCATCTGTTTTTTGGTATGATTAGTACACAGACACAATTATTACATTTCATTTATTCCATGAAGTGAAGTATTTCTGATTGAACCTAGAGAATACTCATCCCTCATTTCTGTTTGTTTGTTGATATGATTACTACAATGCCAGAATCATCACATTTCATCTATTAACCTACGTGAAGTATTTCTGAGAAAACCTACAGTAAGCTCCCCCCTCATTTGCATTGGTTGCTGGTATGGTTACTACAAAGCTAGAATCATCGCATTTCATCAATTACCATATGTTATGTATTTCACAGAGAAGCTGCAGAAAGCTCCTCCCTCAGTTGCCTTTGTTTGTTGGTATGGTTATTGCAAATCCAGAGTCATTCAGAGAGAAGCTGCAAAATGCTCCTTCTTCACTTGCATCTGTTTGTAGGTATGATTAGTACACAGACACAATCATTACATTTCATTTATTACATGAAGTGAAGTATTTCTGAGGGAAGCTACACAAAGCACCTCCAAATTTTGGGTTTGTTTTTTGGTGTAGTTACCTCAAAGCCAGAATCATTGCATTTCATCTATTAGCCTATGTGAAGTATTTCTGAGAAAACCTACAGTAAGCTCCCCCCTCATTTGCGTTTGATTGCTGGTATGGTTACTACAAAGCCAGAATCATCGCATTTCAGCTATTACCCTATGTTATATATTTCAGAGCGAAGCTGCAGGAAGCTCTTCCCTCATTTGCATTTGTTTGTTGGTATGGTTACTGCAGATCCAGAGTCATTGCATTTTATCCATTACCCTACGTGATGTATGTCAGATATAAGCTGCAGAATGTTCCTCCCTCACTTGAATTTCTTTGTTGGTATGATTAGTACACAGACACAATCATTACATTTCAACCATTACTTGATGAGAATTATTTCTGATGGAAGCTACTGAAAGCTCCTACCTCATTTCCGTTTGTTTGTTGGTATGGTTACTGCAAATCAAGAAACATTGCCTTTCATCCATTACCCTATGTGATGTATTTCAGATAGAATCTGCAGAAAGCTCCTCCCTCACTTGCATCTGTTTGTTGGTATGTTTAGTACACATACACAATCATTACATTTCATCCATTGCCTGATGTGACGTATTTCTAATGGAAGCCACAGGAAGTTCTTCCCTCATTTGCGTTTGATTGTTGTTATGGTTACAACAAAGCCAGAATTACCGCATTTCATCTTTTACCCTATGTTATGTATTTCGGAGTGAAGCTATAGAAAGCTCCTCCCTCAGTTGCATCTGTTTGTTGCTATGATTAGTACAAAGAAACAATCATTACATTTCAACCATTAGCTGATGAGAAGTATTTCTGAGAGAAGCTACAGAAAGCACCTCCCTCATTTGCGTTTGTTTGTTGGTATGGTTATTGCAAATCCAGAATCACTGCGTTTCATCCATTACCTTATGTGATGTATTTCAGAGAGAAGCTGCAGATAGTCTTCCCTAATTTGCCTTTGTTTGTTGGTATGGTTATTGCAAATCCAGAATCATTGCATTTCATCCATAACCCAATGTGATGTGTTTCAGATAGAAGCTGCAGAAATCTCCTCCCTCACTTCCATTTGTTTGTTGGTATGATTAGTAGACAGACACAACCATAACATTTCATCCATCACCTGATGTGAATTATTTATGAGGGAAGCTACAGAAAACTTTTCCCTCATTTGCGTTTGTTTGTTGGTATGGCTACTACAAAGCCAGAATCATTGCATTTCATCTATTATGTTATGTGAAGTATATCTGAGATAAGCTGCAGAGAGAACATCCCTCACTAACATCTGGTTTTTGGTATGATTAGAACATGGACACAATCATTACATTTCATCCATTACCTGACGTGAGGTATTTCTGAGGGAAGCTACAGAAAGCTCTTACCTGATTTGCATTTGATTGTTGGTATGGTTACTACAAAGCCAGAATCATCGCAGTGCATCTATTACACTATGTGATGTATTTCAGAGAGAAGCTGCAGAAAGCTACCCCATCACTTGCACCTTTTTGTAGGTATGATTAGTACACAGACACAACTATCATATTTTATTTATTCCATCATGTGAAGTATTTGTGAGGGAAGCTACAGAAAGTTCCTCCCTCATTTGCAATTGTTTGTTGGTATGATTAGTACACAGTCACAATCACTACATTTCATCCATTACCTGATGTGAAGTATTTCTGAGGGAAGCTTCAGAAAACTCCTCCCTCACTTGCATCTGTTTTTTGGTATGATTAGTACACAGACACAATTATTACATTCCATTTATTCCATGAAGTGAAGTATTTCTGATTGAACCTAGAGAATACTCATCCCTCATTTCTGTTTGTTTGTTGATATGATTACTACAATGCCAGAATCATCGCATTTCATCTATTAACCTACGTGAAGTATTTCTGAGAAAACCTACAGTAAGCTCCCCCCTCATTTGCATTGGTTGCTGGTATGGTTACTACAAAGCTAGAATCATCGCATTTCATCAATTACCATATGTTATGTATTTCACAGAGAAGCTGCAGAAAGCTCCTCCCTCAGTTGCCTTTGTTTGTTGGTATGGTTATTGCAAATCCAGAGTCATTCAGAGAGAAGCTGCAGAATGCTCCTTCTTCACTTGCATCTGTTTGTAGGTATGATTAGTACACAGACACAATCATTACATTTCATTTATTACATGAAGTGAAGTATTTCTGAGGGAAGCTACACAAAGCACCTCCAAATTTTGGGTTTGTTTTTTGGTGTAGTTACCTCAAAGCCAGAATCATTGCATTTCATCTATTAGCCTATGTGAAGTATTTCTGAGAAAACCTACAGTAAGCTCCCCCCTCATTTGCGTTTGATTGCTGGTATGGTTACTACAAAGCCAGAATCATCGCATTTCAGCTATTACCCTATGTTATATATTTCAGAGCGAAGCTGCAGGAAGCTCCTCCCTCATTTGCATTTGTTTGGTGGTATGGTTACTGCAGATCCAGAGTAATTAGATTTTATCCATTACCCTACGTGATGTATGTCAGATATAAGCTGCAGAATGTTCCTCCCTCACTTGAATTTCTTTGTTGGTATGATTAGTACACAGACACAATCATTACATTTCAACCATTACTTGATGAGAATTATTTCTGATGGAAGCTACTGAAAGCTCCTACCTCATTTCCGTTTGTTTGTTGGTGTGGTTACTGCAAATCAAGAATCATTGCCTCTCATCCATTACCCTATGTGATGTATTTCAGATAGAATCTGCAGAAAGCTCCTCCCTCACTTGCATCTGTTTGTTGGTATGTTTAGTACACATACACAATCATTACATTTCATCCATTACCTGATGTGAAGTATTTCTGAGGGAAGCTAAAGAAAGCTCCTCCCTTGTTTGCGTTTGTTTGTTGGTATTATTACTAAAAAGCCAGACTCATCTCATTTCATTAATTATCCTATGTGAAGTACTTCAGAGAATAGATACAAAAAGCTCCCAACTCTATGTGTTTGCTTGTTGGTATGGTTACTACATTGCCAGAATCATCGCATTTCATTTATTACCCTATGTGATGTATTTGAGTGAGAAACTGCAGAAAGCTACTCCATCACTTACATCTGTTTGTTGGTATGATTAGTATGCAGACACAATCATTACATTTCATTTACTACCTTTTGTGAAGTATTTCCGAAAGAAGATACAGAGAGCTCCTCCCTCATTTATGTTTGTTTGTTGGTATGGTTACTACAAAGCCAGAATCATCCCATTTCATTTATTACCGTATGTGAGGTATTTCAGATACAAGCTGCAGAAAGCTTCTCCCTCATTTGCGTCTATTTGTTGGTATGATTAGTACACATACACAATCATTTCTTTTCATTTACTACATGATGTGAAGTATTTCTGAGGGAAGCTACAGAAAGCTACTCCTTCATTTGCATTTTTTTGTTGGTATGGTTTCTACATAGCCAGAATCAGTAAATTTCATCTATTACCCTCTTTGATGTATTTCAGAGAGAAGCTGCAGAAAGTTCTTCCCTCACTTGCATCTGTTTGCTGCTATGGATACTACAAACCCAGAATCATCCATTTCATTTATTACCCTATGTGAAGTATTTCTGAGAATAGGTACAGACAGCTCCTCCCTCATTTGCATTTGTTGGTATGGTTACTACAAAGCAAGTATCATCGAATTCATCCATTACCCTATGTGATGTATTTCAGAGAGATGCTGCCCAAAGCTCCTCCCTCATTGTATACATTTTTTCGTGTGATTAATACACAGATACATTCATTACATTTCATTTATTACATTTTGTGAAGTAATTCTGAGGGAAGCTACAGAAACCTCATTCCTCATTTGCGTTTGTTATTTTGTATGGTTACTACCAAGCCAGAATCGTCATATTTCATCTGCTACCCTATGTGAAGTATTCCTGAGAATAGCTACAGAAAGTTCCTCCCACATTTGAGTGTGTTTGATGGTAAGGTTACTACCAAGCCAGAATCATCTCATTTGATACACTACTCTATTTGATGTATTCCAGAGAGAAGCTGCAGAAAGCTCCTCCCTCACTTGCATCTGTTTGTTGGTATGATTAGTACACAGACACAATCATTACATTTCAACCATTACCTGATGAGAGGTATTTCTGAGGGAAGCTACTGGAAGTTCCTTCATCATTTGCGATTGTTTGTTGGTATGGTTACTGCAAATCAAGAATCTTCCCATTTCATTTATTACCCTATGTGATGTATTTTAGATAGAAGCAGCAGAAAGTTCCTCCCTTACTTGCATCTGTTTGTTGGTATGATTAGTACACATGCACAATCATTACATTTCATTTATTACATGATGTGAAGTATTTCTCAGGGAAGGTAAAAAAAAAATCCTCCCACATTTATGTTTGTTTGTTGGTATGGTTACTACAAAGCCAGAATCATCGCATTTCATCTATTACCCTATGTGAATTATTTCTGAGAGAAGGTGCAGAAAGCTCCACACTCACTTAGATCTGTGTGTGTGTTGGTATGATTAGTACACAGACCCAATCATTACATTTCATCCATTACCTGATGTGGAGGGAAGCTAAAGAAAGCTCCTCCCTCATTTTCGTTTGTTTGTTGGTATGCTTACTTCAAAGCCAGAACCATTCATTTCATTCTTTACCCTATGTGATGTATTTCAGAGAGAAGCTGCAGGAAGCTCCTCCCTCACCTGCAGCTGTTTGTTGGTATGATTAGTACACAGACACAATCATTACATTTCATCCATCACCTGATATGAAGTATTTCTGATGGAAGCTGCAGAAAGCTCCTCACTCATTTGTGTTTGTTTGTTGGTATGGTTACTAAAAAGCCAGAATCATCTCATTTCATCTATTACCCTATGTGAAGTATATCAGGGAATAGATACATTAAGTTCCTCCCTCTATGCGTTTGTTTCTTGGTATGATTACTACAATGCCAGAATCATCGCATTTCATTTATTACCCTATGTGATGAATTTCAGTGAGAAACTGCGGAAAGCTACTCCCTTACTTGCATCTGTTTGTTGGTATGATTAGTATGCAGACACAATCATTACATTCCATCCATTACCTGATGTGAAGTATTTCCGAGGGAAGCTACAGAAAGCTCCTCCCTCATTTGCGTTTATTTGTTGTTATGGTTGCCACAAAGCCATAATAATCGCATTTCGTCTGTTACCCTATGTGAATTATTTCTGAGGGGAAGCTACAGAAAGGACATCCCTCATTTACTTTTGATTGTTGGTATGGGTACTACAAAGACAGAATCATCGAATTTGATCCATTACCCTATGTGAAGTATTTCAGAGAGAAGCTGCAGAAAGCTCCTCACTCACTTGCATCTTTTGGTTATTATGATTGTTACACATATACAATGGTCACATTTCATTTATTACATGATGTGAAGTATTTCTGATGGAAGCTAGAAAAAGCTAATCCCTCATTATTGTTTGTTTGTAGTCATGGTTACTACAAAGCCTGAATCATTGCATTTCATCCATTATCCTATGTGATGTATCTCAGAGAGAAGCTGCAGAAAGCTCCTCCATAACTTGCATCTGTTTGTTATTATAATTGGTACACATACACAATGATTACATTTCATTTATTACATGATGTGAAGTGTTTCTGAGGGAAGCTACAGAAAGCTCCTCGCTCATTTGCAATTGTTTGTTGGTATGGTTACTACAGAGCCATAATCATTGCATTTCATCCTTTATTTTGTGTGTTGTATTTCAGAGAGGAGCTGCAGTAAGCTCCTGCCTCACTTGAATCTCTTTGTGCCTGTGTACTAATCATACCAACAATCATTACATTTCATCCATTACCTGATGTGAAGTATTTCTGAGGGAAGCTACAGAAAGCTCCTACCTCATTTCCATTTGTTTTTTTTGTATGGTTACAACATAGCTAGATTCATTGCATTTCATCCATTACCCTATGATATGTATTTCAGAGAGAAGCTGCAGAAAGCTCCTCCCTCACTTCCATCAGTTTGTTGGTATGACTAGTACACAGACACAATCATTAAATTTCACCCATTACCTGAGATGAAGTATTTCTGGCTGCAGAAAGCTCCTCCCTTATTAGCATCTGTTTGTTGATATGGTTACTACAAAGCCAAAATGATCGCATTTCATCTTTTACCCTATGTGAAGTATTTCTGTAAGTGCTACAGAAAGATCCGCCCTCATTTGCGTTTGTTTGTTGGTATGGTTACTACAAAGCCAGAAACATTCAATTTCATCTATTACCCTATGTGATGTATTTCAGAGAGTAGCTACAGATAGCTCCTCCCTGACTTGCCTCTATTTGTTGTCATGATTAGTACACAGACACAATCATTACATTTCATCCATTGCTTGATGTGAAGTATTTCTGATAAAGCTAAAGAAAGCTCCTCCCTCAGTTGCGTTTGTTTCTTGCTATGGTTACTACAAAGCCAGAATCATCGCATTTCATCCATTACCGTATGCGATATATTTCAGAAAGAAGCTGCAGAAAGCTCGTCCCTCATTTGCATCTGTTTATTGGTATGATTAGTACACAGACACAATCATTACATTCCACACATTACCTGATGTGAAGTATTTCTGAGAGAAGCTGCAGAAATCTGCTCCCTCATTTGTGTTTGTTTGTTGGGTTGGTTACTACAAAGCCAGAATCATCACATTTCATCTATTACCCTATATGCAGTATTTCTGATAGAAGCTGCAGAAAGCTCCTCCCTTATTTGGGTTTGTTTGTTGGTATAATTACTACACAGACAGTGTCATCGCATTTCATCCATAACCCTATGTGAAGTATTTCAAAGAGAAGCTGCAGGAAACTCCTCCCTTATAGATGTCTATTTGTCGGTAAAGCGAGAATCAATGCATTTCAGCCATTACCCTATGTGAAGTATTTCTGAAAGAAGCTGCAGAAGCTCCTCTCTCATCTGCGACTGTTTGATGGTATTATTAGTACACAGTCAGGATCATTACATTTAATCCATTGTTGTTGTTGTCTTCAGTCCTGAGACTGGTTTGATGCAGCTCTCCATGCTACTCTATCCTGTGCAAGCTGCTTCATCTCCCAGTACCTACTGCAACCTACATCCTTCTGAATCTGCTTAGTGTACTCATCTCTCGGTCTCCCTCTATGATTTTTCCCCTCCACGCTGCCCTCCAATGCTAAATTTGTGATCCCTTGATGCCTCAAAACATGTCCTACCAACCGATCCCTTCTTCTAGTCAAGTTGTGCCACAAACTTCTCTTCTCCCCAATCCTATTCAATACCTCCTCATTAGTTACGTGATCTATCCACCTTATCTTCAGTATTCTTCTGTAGCACCACATTTCGAAAGCTTCTATTCTCTTCTTGTCCAAACTAGTTATCGTCCATGTTTCACTTCCATACATGGCTACACTCCAAACAAATACTTTCAGAAACGACTTCCTGATACATAAATCTATATTCGATGTTAACAAATTTCTCTTCTTCAGAAACGCTTTCCTTGCCATTGCCAGTCTACATTTTATATCCTCTCTACTTCGACCATCATCAGTTATTTTACTTCCTAAATAGCAAAACTCCTTTACTACTTTAAGTGTCTCATTTCCTAATCTAATTCCCTCAGCATCACCCGATTTAATTTGACTACATTCCATTATCCTCGTTTTGCTTTTGTTAATGTTCATCTTATATCCTCCTTTCAAGACACTGTCCATTCCATTCAACTGCTCTTCCAAGTCCTTTGCCGTCTCTGACAGAATTACAATGTCATCGGCGAACCTCAAAGTTTTTACTTCGTCTCCATGAATTTTAACACCTACTCAAAATTTTTCTTTTGTTTCCTTTACTGCTTGCTCAATATAAAGATTGAATAACATCGGGGAGAGGTTACAACCCTGTCTCACTCCTTTCCCAACCACTGCTTCCCTTTCATGCCCCTTGACTCTTATTACTGCCATCTGGTTTCTGTACAAATTATAAATAGCCTTTCGCTCCCTGTATTTTACCCCTGCCATCTTTAGAATTTGAAAAAGAGTATTCCAGTCAACATTGTCAAAAGCTTTCTCTAAGTCTACAAATGCTAGAAACGTAGGTTTGCCTTTTCTTAATCTTTCTTCTAAGATAACTCTTAAGGTCAGTATTGCCTCACGTGTTCCAACATTTCGACGGAATCCAAACTGATCCTCCCCGAGGTCCGCATCTACCAGTTTTTCCATTCGTCTGTAAAGAATTCGCGTTAGTATTTTGCAGCTGTGGCTTATTAAACTGATAGTTCGGTAATTTTCACATCTGTCAGCACCTGCTTTCTTTGGGATTGGAATTATTATATTCTTCTTGAAGTCTGAGGATATTTCGCCTGTCTCATACATCTTGCTCACCAGCTGGTAGAGTTTTGTCATGACTGGCTCTCCCAAGGCCGTCAGTAGTTCTAATGGGATGTTGTCTACTCCGGGGGCCTTGTTTCGACTCAGGTCTTTCAGTGCTCTGTCAAACTCTTCATGCAGTATCGTATCTCCCATTTCGTCTTCATCTACATCCTCTTCTATTTTCATAATATTGTCCTCAAGTACATCGCCCTTCTATAAACCTTCTATATACTCCTTCCACCTTTCTGCCTTCCCTTCTTTGCTTAGAACTGGGCTGCCATCTGAGCTCTTGATATTCATACACGTGGTTCTCTTCTCTCCAAAGGTCTCTTTAATTTTCCTGTAGGCAGTATCTATCTTACCCCTAGTGAGATAAGCTTCTACATCCTTACATTTGTCCTCTAGCCATCCCTGTTTAGCCATTTTGCACTTCCTGTCGATCTCATTTTTGAGACGTTTGTATTCCTTTTTGCCTGCTCATTTACTGCATTTTTATATTTTCTCCTTTCATCAATTAAATTCAATATTTCTTCTGTTACCCAAGGATTTCTAGCAGCCCTCGTCATTGTACCTACTTTATCCTCTGCTGCCTTCACTACTACATCCCTCAGAGCTACCCATTCTTCTTCTACTGTATTTCTTTCCCCTATTCCTGTCAATTGTTCCCTTATGCTCTCTCTGAAACTCTGGACAACCTCTGGTTCTTTCAGTTTATCCAGGTCCCATCTCCTTAATTTCCCACATTTTTGCAGTTTCTTCAGTTTTAATCTACAGGTCATAACCAATAGATTGTGGTCAGAGTCCACATCTGCCCCTGGAAATGTCTTACAACTTAAAACCTGGTTCCTAAATCTCTGTCTTACCATTATATAATCTATCTGATACCTTTTAGTATCTCCAGGGTTCTTCCACGTATACAACCTTCTTTCATGATTCTTAAACCAAGTGTTAGCTATGATTAAGTTGTGCTCTGTGCAAAATTCTACTAGGCGGCTTCCTCTTTCATTTCTTAGCCCCAATCCATATTCACCTACTATGTTTCCTTCTCTCCCTTTTCCTACACTCGAATTCCAGTCACCCATTACTATTAAATTTTCGTCTCCCTTCACTATCTGAATAATTTCTTTTATTTCATCGTACATTTCTTCAATTTCTTCATCATCTGCAGAGCTAGTTGGCATATAAACTTGTACTACTGTAGTAGGTGTGGGCTTCGTATCTATCTTGGCCACAATAATGCGTTCACTATGCTGTTTGTAGTAGCTTACCCACATTCCTATTTTCCTATTCATTATTAAACCTACTCCTGCATTACCCCTATTTGATTTTGTGTTTATAACCCTGTAGTCACCTGACCAGAAGTCTTGTTCCTCCTGCCACCGAACTTCACTAATTCCCACTATATCTAACTTTAACCTATCCATTTCCCTTTTTAAATTTTCTAACCTACCTGCCCGATTAAGGGATCTGACATTCCACGCTCCGATCCGTAGAATGCCAGTTTTCTTTCTCCTGATAACGACATCCTCCTGAGTAGTCCCCGCCCGGAGATCCGAATGGGGGACTATTTTACCTCCGGAATATTTTACCCAAGAGGATGCCATCATCATTTAATCATACAGTAAAGCTGCATGTCCTCGGGAAAAATTACGGCTGTAGTTTCCCCTTGCTTTCAGCCGTTCGCAGTACCAGCACAGCTAGGCCGTTTTGGTTAATGTTGCAAGGCCAGATCAGTCAATCATCCAGACTGTTGCCCCTGCAACTACTGAAAAGGCTGCTGCCCCTCTTCAGGAACCACACGTTTGTCTGGCCTCTCAACAGATACCCCTCCGTTGTGGTTGCACCTACGGTACGGCCATCTGTATCTCTGAGGCACGCAAGCCTCCCCACCAACGGCAAGGTCCATGGTTCATGGGGGGAGGTTTAATCCATTACCTAATGTGACTTATTTCTGAAAAATGGATGGATGTATTGATGGATGGATATGCTGTTATGGGTGCTCAACAGTGTAGTCTTTAGTGCCTGAAAGGAAACGACAACGGACAAGTGTCACTAAAATGCAGCATGTGCAAAAGTAGGACTAAAATTAAAGATGAAAGTCTACATAGGCAGTGTGCACATCTACAGTAGCAAAGTCGAAAGCAGCACGTAAAGAGTCGAACAGCAAAGGAACGTAGGGGAAGGAGTAAAAGGAAACACATAGCACATGTTTGGAACTGACCTATTACAAGAATTAAAGGGAGTGGTAAGCCACTCGACAACACACTAAAAATTCCAACCTTAAATATTAGGCTGAAGCCCAGAAACATAACAGTACTTTAAAATTTTCTTGACACTCGCCTCGTCATTGGCTAAAATCGAGGGCAGATCCCCACTAATATTGACTTCCGCCCTGACAGAATGATATAAATCATACTCAACTAAAATGTGGCATACAGTGATTCGTACGCCACAGGCTTCACACAGTGGGGGTTCCTCTTGCCGTAGTAAGAAGGCATGCGTAAGAGGACAGTGCCTTTTGCGAAGACATGTAAGGGTCACTTCGTCATGCCTAGGTGACCGGCAGGAGGAACACCGTGGCTGGATGGTGGGTTTCACCAACCACAGCTTGTTTTCCCTCACCGCAAGCCATTCCTCCTCCCACAATTGCATATACTTGCGCCGCACCACACAACAACATCCTGCAAAGGTATAGAATATTGTGTCACCTCCGGTAATCTGCAGGTGTCCTTGGCAGCTCTATTAGCTTGTTCATTTCCCCGTATGGCCACATGCCCTGGCACCCAGCAAAAGGAAACTTGCTGGCCCTGTCGTTAGAGGATGTACAGTTGGTCGTAAATCATTGTTCCAACTTCTCTGCTGGGTACGGGTTCTGCAGTGACTGTAATGCGCTCAGTGAGTCAGAGCAAATTAGGAAGTGTTCACACTGAGTAAACAGTATCTGCTCCAATGTCTTCAGGATCACATGAATTTCTGTGGAAAAAATAGTGTATTCCTAGGGAAGGTGAATCCTGATGACACATTCGGGGAACACTACTGAGCAGCCAAGAAAATCCCCCTGTTGGGATCCATCAGTGTAGACTACTGTAAAATCGTGATGCCTGTCTAAAATGTTAAAAAACAAAGATTTGAAAGTAAAATCTGATGTACTGTCTTTCTTAAAATTTGCCAAATCTAAAATCAGTGTGGGCCTCTGGAGGAGCCAAAGTGGATATCTGCTCCAACCTTGAAGTGAAACATTAAAACCGGCCACACCCATCTCTAAAATGCAATCCTTTGCACTAATCCCATCGAGCCTTGTTGCTCGTTGCCGGTTGCGAAAAAGACTTTCCAGTGGAGGCTGAGCAACAGTGTGATATGCAGGTGTGGTTGGTGTGGATAATGTTTGATAGGCATGGCGCACCATTAGTAGACGCCACCGGAGGTGAAATGGCGGTTCACCTGCCTCTGCACACAGGCTCGGTATGGGGCTTGTTCTGTATGCCCCAGTGGCCCACTGAATCCCCTCATGGTGCACCACATCCAACAGCTTCAAATAAGTGGGTCTTGCAGACCCATACACCATTCTTCCATAATCAAGCCGGGACTGAACAAAGGCTCTGTAAAACCAGAGCGGACAAGTCCTGTCTGCTCCCCACGCGTGGTGACTAAGACATATTAAAATAGACAGCACCTTAAGAGACCGTTTTTTCAGTTCCTTAACAAGTGTTAGCTATGTAAGCTTAGACTCAAAACTGAGGCCAAGAAACATCACCCTTTCTTTAAAATTCAGAACAGTGTCCCTCATCCTCAACTCGGGCAAGTCAAAAATGGAACAAGAACGGTTAAAAAGAACACACACTGACTTATCAGTTGAAAACTTAAAACCACTCTTCTGTGCCCATTCATCCAAACCTCTGGGCAACTACTCACAGGGCCCCAAAGCATATTGTGTGCATTAAAATCACCACAGAGGATGAAGGGGTGTGGGAGCTGTATAAGAAGACCACTGAGAGCCTGTTTGTCGAGCACGTCATGTGGGGGCAGGTAAAGCTAACATACTGTTAGCATATGACACACATGTACTAATATTGCAACTGCCTGTAAATCCGTCATGAGGGAGAGAAGCGAGGAGTGGTAGTCGGTGTTGATGAAGATACCTACTCCTCCTCGAGCTCCCTGTCCAATCAGGTCATCCTTTTTGTGGAGGACATAACCACGTAGGTCAGGGGTGTATGTTTCACTGAAATTTGTGTCTTGCAGACCTACATACATTGGTCTATCCTGAATCAATAGACGTCGTTCCTTCACATGTGTCCTGAACCCTTGCAGGTTCCATTGTAGTATGGGTGCCATCACGGTGGTTGTATTTTCTGCTTCTCTTTCTGCCGAGGTGGGGAGACTGCAGCGGTGGGGGCTCAGCCTTGGAGTCTGAGAATATGGGGCAATCATCTGGCCCCATCAGCTTGGGGAAGAGTCTGATGAAGTGTCTAGTGGGACCACATTGACATGACCCGAGGGTTAACCAGCCGATTTAATCTGTTGGTGTTGCTTCACATGTGCTTTCCTTTGTTTAGAGGGCTTTGCTGGAACCAAAGCTGGGGTGTTTATGACCATGCTGGGCTTTGGAACAGCCTCAGCAATCGGAGATGCCTGGGGCTCTTCAATGTTAGCTACTGAACCTTTCTATGCTGTTCTAGGAGGGGCTACAGGCTCTGATACACTTGCTGCCTTGCAAGTGCACTGACATGTGCAGGTGTTCATGCCAACACTAACAACCTCCGTCTGTGTAGATGCATCGACCTTTGGAGGCGGCTTCTGAACAATGAAAGCAAAAGACGTAACGAATGTGGGAGGGCTGTATGAACTTAATGATCTTTTTGGCTTCACTGTAGGGGAGACGCTTAGTTGTTTTTATTTCTTGTATTTTACGTTCCTCTGGGAACATTCTACAGTCCTTACTCCAAACAGGGTGGCTTTCAGAACAGTTTATACATCTGACAGGTGACAAACAGTCAATTTCGTCATGGGCAGCCTTACTACAGTTGTCACACATCGCTTCTCCTTTACACCCTATAGTTGTATGCCCAAAATGCTGGCACTTAAAACAGCGCATTGGGTTTGGGACATATGATCGGACGTTTAGTCGAAGAACTCCTGCCTTGACATGTTCTGGGAGTTTGGGGGGTATTGAAAGTAAGAATGAAGGAGTCAGATTTCACCAGGTTCGCACCCAGCTTTTTTATGATGTTCTGAACATCAACCATTCCCTCCTGAGCCCACCACTCTTTAATTCTTCTACAGGAATATCAACGAGATCCCTACAGGAAACAACACCCTTACTGGAGTTCAAGGGGCTGTGAAGCTCTGTATCGATAGTGTATTCCCCCAAGCTTTTAGCTGTTTGAAGGTTAACTGCTTGCTGAGCAGTTGATGTTTCAACAAGCAGTGTCCCATTCCGTAAACACTTCACTGATTTTAAAGTTCCAGCTATACCTTTGAGGCCCTTTTGGATATAGAATGGCGAAACCTTTTCAAAGGAACCCTCTTTCCTTTTTAAAATTAAAAACACATTCTGGTTTTCAGTATGTGCTCTGTTACTCTGATCTGATGTATGTTTGCTGACGCTGGAGTCAGGAGGACTGGCTAACCTAGCCCTCTTGTTGGATTGGGCGGTAGTGCCTACCAGCGGTTCATCCATCCCACTGGCCATCGAAAAATTAGGAGGAGGAAAAGTGGAAGAATTCATGGTATCCATGGTCATCCCACGAGCAGCTAGGGAAACTTATGTCCATCCAGACAGAGCCCTGCATGTCTGGATAAGCCTTGTACAACTGAGGTGCGGCAGGTTCCCCAGAGGTTACCCGTTAGCAACTGTTCCACCTCAACAGCCATGCATCTTATTGGCGCACACCACACCTTAAGATTGCCTGGATTGCGAGGACGGTACATACCTCTATAAAAAAAACCTTCAATCAAGCCAAGATTCCCGGTCCTTAAGACACACTACGTTCCACTGTTATCCACACGGTGGTCGCTGAAGCATGCCCAGAGTTTATGGTATCAGCAGACTGGCGGCGCACACCAGTCCACAGCTCGAGAAACCCGGGTTCACCAAGCCCGTACCCAGCAAATGAATGCTGAGCCCCCTGAGGGATGGCGAAAGGCGTCGGAGAGGACAGAACCCGCACGTACCCAGAACTGTTGATCCATTAAAAAGGCATGAATAAAAAGAGGGTGGCACCCGTAAAGGCCCCGTGTATGCTTGGGTCGGATAATGCTCGCTCTCCAACAGGTGTCGTAAGCCTTCTTTAAATCAAAGAACACATCCACGGTCGGGTGCTTCCGCAAGAAGTTATTCATAATGAAGCTCGACAAGGTAACCAGATGGTCAACAGCAGAGCGGTGCCTACGAGTGGGTGTGTGACTTTTACAGGTGCTAAACAGTGTGGTCACCAGTGCCCATGCGCATAAAAACAGGAACACATGCAGTGAAGGGACTAAGATGAACAGAGAACAAGGAGAATGGCTAGAAGATTCAGACCTCATGCAGTTCCAAATCCCCACATATGGAGGCAAAACAAGAGGAGAAGGAAAACACTAAAAAAGGAAAGGAAACACAAGGAAAAGAGAACAGAAACCAAACGGAAACAAGGAGGTAATCGTGACTGGCGGACCTGTTAACTAAAACCTGGGTGAGCCAGTCACCCAGCAGCACATTAAAATCCTCTCCCTAAAATCCGAGGCAACAAATTGGATGGGACACAAAACCATAAGACCTTAACTACAGTCATTGTGTCGTCTTGCAAAATAGAGAGCAAATCCGGTGGCAAAGAAACCACCGCCCTCTGGTCAGAGAACAAAAGACAGTCAAGTAAAATTAGGCGGACAGTAATCTGGACGCCACAAACACTGTAGATTGGCAGGGGGGGGGGGGGGGGGGGGTCCTCCTGCTGGAGTAAAAAACCATGTGTTAAGGGACTGCGCCCAATGTGGAGGCGAGTGATGAGAACCTCATTCTGCCTGCATGACTGGTAGGACGTACGCCATGACCGCGTAGTCGCCTTGACCAGAGACAGCTTATTGTCACCAACTGCCAGCCACTCCTCTTCCCATTGACGCATAACACGAAAACGCAAAAGGGAGGTAACAGCATGGAGGGGGACAGCACATTCAACAACGTGAGGGAGGGAACATGCATCTTTGGTAGCCACATCCACCAGTTCGTATCCCCTAATACCCACATGCCCCAGCACCCAGCAGAAAGAAATCACCTTCCCCTGCCATTGCAGGTGGAGTAGGGCATCATGGATGTTCTGGATGTCCATATCTGCTGGGTGCAAGTGTTGCATGGTCTGAAGGGCACTCAGGGAGTCAGAACAGATGAGGAACTTAAGACTGGGAACACATCTCATCTACTCCAATGCCCACAAGATCGCAAACAATTCAGCATCAAAACCGCAGGAAGCCATAATTTGATGACTCTATCAGGGAAAACAACAGCACAACCAACAGAGTCCCCCTGTTTGGCTCAAAATGGTTCAAATGGCTCTGAGCACTATGGGACTCAACTGCTATGGTCATCAGTCCCCTAGAACTTAGAACTACTTAAACCTGACTAACCTATGGACATCACACACATCCATGCCCGAGGCAGGATTCGAACCTTCGACCGTAGCAGTCGCACGGTTACGGACTGCGTGCCTAGAACCGCGAGACCACCGCGGCTGGCCAGTCTCCCTGTTTAGAGCCATCCATAAATACCGATTCATGGTCGGGATGCTGGTGTAAAATATCAGAAAATAAGGAGGTAAAAACAAATGCAGGACTGCAGCTCCTCCTGTACTCTGACTAGTCTAAAAGGAGGCTGGGCCTCTGGAGCAACCAGGGAGGCATGTGCTTGTCCTTCCCTTGTCCTTAGGAATCGGGACAACAATAGATTTGCGAAAGCATGTGAGAACATGACCCTCAATCCAGATAGGATTATAAGTTCGAAGAAGAAAACCTTTACCCACTGGAGGAAGGGTCTACAGCATCTGAATATGAATAGAATCAGGCCCTTGAGTGGAGGACCGTGACCGGCAAGTGCATTTTCGAGTTCCTGCATGGTGAATGGGGCATTATAACTTTCATGATTCGAGGAGCGGAAGCTAGGTGGCCTAGCCTCCTCTGCTTGTTTTTGGGGGAGGAAGGCAGGGTGGTAAAGAGCGGAGCTCGAAACCTCTGTGAAAAAGTGGCCGAAGGCATTGGAGACATCCTCAAGGGCCACAAGGACGTCATTCGCTACCGTCAAGCCAGAAACTGGTGAGTGGACCTTAGTGCCAGATAGCCGGCACAGGCTACCCCAGACAACAGAAGGAGTAAAACTGTATAAGGAGCTTGTGAAAGCAGCCCAGCTGGCTTTCTTGCTTTCTTTAATAACACGACGACACTACACATGTAATCGTTTATAATTAATACAATTCGCCATCGTATGGTTGCGTATAAAGGTGCGTAAGGAACGTTGACGAGCACGTATTGCGTCTCTACATAATGCAGTCCACCAGGGGACCAGTACGCAACGTGGAGAAGAGGTAGTATGAGGGACAGAATATTCAGCAGCAGTGAGAATGACTTCCATGAGGTGTGTTACCTGACTATCGCAGCTTGAGAAATTTTGATCCTGAAAAGTCGTCCGGAACAGAAGAGCCCCCAGTCTGCTTTGGAGATGTGCCAACTAGTTGAGCATTGAGATGGGGTATTATGCAGGAGATGGGTAACACAAGGGAAGTGGTCGCTCAAATACATATCAGAAAGTGTGTAACACTCAAACTGGCTTGCAACTTGGTTAGTACATATAGAGAGGTATAAATGGGAATAGGTGTGAGTTGTGTCTGAAAGAAAAGTAGGGGAGCCAGTATTGAGGTAGACCAGATTGAGGTGGTTGAAAGGGTCTGAGAAAAGGGAGCCTCTTGGGTAGGGTGCTGGAGAGCCCCAAAGGGGATGGTGGGCACTGAAGTCTCCGGTCAACAAAAATGGTACAGGTAGCTGAGCAATAATTTGCATTATGTCTGCCCTAGTAATGGCAGACAACGATGGAGTGTAAACGGTACAGATGTAAATTCTAAAAGTGGGGAGAATAATTTGGACGGCAACTGCCTGCAGGTCGGTGATGGGATCGTAGTAGATATCATCCTGTACTAGCAACATAACCCCTCCATGAGCCGGACTACATGCCTCAGGGGGTAGGTCAAAACACACAGAGGAATAGTGTGTCAAGTCAATTTGATCACATGGGCATAGCTTCATTTCCTGGAGGGCTATGACGAGCAGACAGTGCAAGCATAGCAGCAACTTTAAGTCCTCTTGGTTGGAGCAAATGCCGTGAATATTCCAATGAAGAAGTGCCAGTGTGAGAAGAAAAAGAAAAAGGAGAAGCAAGAAGGGGTCACCTGGAAGGCCGCTGAGGGCCTGGCTTCGGGCGAGCACTGCTGCCACTATCAACAGGCAGACAGTCATCGTCCATTGCTTCAATAGGTCCATCAGCCATCTTGTTAAGATGGCCGGGAGTGGGAGCTTCATCCGCCGGTGAACGGCCAGATGTTCAGCTACCAGCGGTGCGGCCAGGCAAAATGGATGACGGCCTGGGGCAGCAACCGCTGGGTGGCACAGGAAAAGATATGCGCCATGGCGGAAAAGGAGAACTTTGTTTCCTATGAGCCTTCTTGGAAGGTCATTTAGTTGAAGTACTGGTCGATGGCTGGGATTTCGAGGTACGTAGGAAGTGTGCGTGGGACAGTTCCTTCTTGAAGGCCCATGCCTCTAACTTCTGGGTCTTAGTCTTGGCAGAAGTTGATGAAGATGCTTATGTCTTAGGGGTGATGGGAGGAAGAGGAGACATTCACTGTGTGATCTTCACACTGGCCGAATGGACGACCATAGGACTGAAGGTCAGATCGCATGTCTGTGTCAACACCTACCTGGTAGTCCGAGGAGAGGCGAGGGCAGTACTGTATTTCCCCACTGGGAGCAGCATGAGCTTCCTACTAGCAAATAGCTTGAGAGCAGCTGAGGTGGACACTTTCTCTTTGACCCAAATTTCCTGTATACAGCATTCATCCTTGTAGATGGGACAGTCACGGGAGGACATTGCATGGTCACCCTGACAGTTCACGCAATGAGGAGATGGAGGTGGACAGTCACCCTCATGGGCATCCCTGCCGCAACTGATGCATTTAGCCGCATTAGAACAAGACAGGCAGGTGTGATTAAAACTCTGAGACTCATAGAAGCATGTAGGTGTTGGGACATAGGGCCGAACAGAGATAACCTCATAGCCCTCTTTGAAGTATGATGGCAGCTGAGCACTATCAAATGTCAAAAAAAGTGTCTGGGTCAGTACAAGGTCATTTTTGACCTTTTTCATGACCCTATAGACAGCTGTCACGCCCTGCTCAGTGTGGAGAAACTGAATTTCCTCTTCAATCAATCCGTCAAGTAATCTAGTATATACCACACCATGTGACGAATTCAAAGTGCTGTAAACCTCCACCCAGATGGGGAATGTGTACGAGAGTGTGGCCCAAAGGAGTTTTTGTGCTTGTAAAGCGCTCTCAGGGGGGTAGGGTGGGGATTGTTGGGGTTGTTTGGGGGAAGAGACCAAACAGCGAGGTCATTGGTCTCATCGGATTAGGGAAGGATGGGGAAGGAAGTTGGCCCTGCCCTTTCAAAAGAACCATCCCAGCATTTGCCTGGAGAGATTTAGGGAAATCGTGGAAAAAATAAATCAGGATGGTCAGACAAGGGATTGAACCGTCTTCCTCCCGAATGCGAGTCCAGTGTGCTACCCCTGTGCCACCTCACTCGGAAGCGCTCTCAGTTTCCAACAACAAGGTACTGTTATGCATCCTGGTACAAGACTTGACAGGTCCGGCTATGGCATCTATGCCCTTCTGAATAACGAAAGGGTTGACAGATGAAAAACCCTTTCCAACCTCAGGTCTAGAAAGTACTAGAAACTTCGAGGCAGGCAGTAATACTTTTGTCACTGGTGACTGGTCATGCTTCCGTTTTCGGGCAGAAGTCGTGAGAGGAGAAGGAGAAGGAGGAGGAGGAGGAGGAGGAGGAGGAGGAGGAGGAGGAGGAGAGAAATCCATTGTGGATGAATCCCCCATGATTGTCAGCGTCTCTGGTGGTGCACTCCTTCCTTGTGGGGACCCTCTCAGAGGGCGCTCCTACCTTAGGTGAATGTTTACACCTCAGGTCCTACCTCCCGAGAAATGGACCATTCGTCATGGTCGGAAGGTGTCAGCTCAGGCAATCACCCCTCCCCGGGCCTGACCTTTACCAGGGGGTACGTGCGTGCCTTACTTGTCTACCCAGGGCTGGTAACCCCATCACCGGATATGCATGCGAATGCATGGGTCCAGCCTTCAGGCACGCACAGAGAGGAAAGAAGAATAGGAAAAAACGGAGAGAGGGAGAGAAAGGACAGACTGTCTCAAACGCCAAGGCAGTGACTATAGGGTCAGCAAGAATTCAAAGAGAAGAAGGCAAGGAGAAAGAGGCAAGGGGAAGGAGGCAAGGGGAAGGAGGCAAGGTAAAAAGTAAGGAAGACAGTAAGGGGGAGAAGAAGGAAAATAGGGAACAAACAAAGGAAGGAGGATACCAGAATAAGCGAAAAACCAAGAAGACCACAAATGTAAGTCGTTAAACCATCCGTCTCTGGACACATGCACAAACTACCCGCTTGAGGGGGAAGGACTCTTTTAGTCATCTCTTACGAGAGGCAGGTATACCTCGGGCCTATTCTTACCCCTGGACCCACAGGGGGAAAAGATTACTTTGTGAATGTTATAAAACCAGAGAATATTCTGTCTGATAATGGAGCACAATTTGCATCTAGTGTGTGGGGGAACTTTATGCAAAGATCTGGGAACAAGCATATAAGGATTTCAGTGTATCACCCTGCGGTTAACCTGGCTGAGAGGTATATAAGTGAGCTGGGTAGGCTATGTAGGACATATTGCAGTAAAAATCATTGTACTTGGGCCGAATATATGATTGTGTTTGAGGATCTTATGAACACAGTGGAGAGTTTTGCTACAGGATTATCACCCTATTATCTCATGAAAAATATCAAGCCAGACAATCTAATAGCAGAACACATAGATTTTCCTCCATCTCAAGGCTTGAAAAGTCAAAAGATGATGCAGATGGCCATACCAGAAATGTTAAAGAAACCACATGAGAGACAGAGTAGGCATGGAGAAAGATACAAGACAACAAAGTTCAGGGAGGGAGATAAGGTGCTAGTGAGGAACAAGAAAAAATCCAGTGACACTGACGGCGAAATCAAAAAGTTATTTGAATTATACCATGGACCCTTTTAGATAATGGGTTGTCCACACCCTAATGCATATAGGTTAGTATATTCAGTGTCCAAAAAGCCATTTGAACTGAGAAATGTAATGGAGTTGAAAAAATATGTGGTGAAAGAATAAAGGGTAAGGAAGTGAGATTTCCATGTATACTATTGTCTAGCTAAAACAATTATTGGGGGCTATGCATATGTGTATT
The DNA here is from genome assembly GCF_023897955.1 of Schistocerca gregaria. Lineage (NCBI taxonomy): Eukaryota > Metazoa > Arthropoda > Insecta > Orthoptera > Acrididae > Schistocerca > Schistocerca gregaria. The sequence continues at coordinate 51,551,005 of NC_064927.1, forward strand.
TATAATTACAGTATTATTTATGTTACTGTGTATATTGCCATGCCATTGCTGGTGGTCGACAAACTTCATTATACTGTATGTATTTGCAATAAGGGAATCTGTTGTCCAATGGATTTGCATAACTGGTGTGGATGTGATGGAAGCCTTTTTGAAAAGGTCATAAAGGAACTGAAACCTACTGTATATATAGTCACTTTTTCTGTATAAATATGTGGAGAGTATAGGAGGGAGGAAATCTGCAAATAGTTTGTTTAAAAATAGTTGAGATTTTATTAAAATTTCTAATCTATCTGTGGCATCTGGAGTTGATACTGGTACGTGGGGACAGTCGTGTATGGCACTCACTAAATTTGCAAATTGTAGAGGCATATGGGAAATAATTAACTAGCTTATTATATGATGTTCATGAGGAAAGTGGAGGAAAGAACAGTAACGGCTAAGTGGGTGCTTGTATAAGTTTTATGTATAAACCTGAATAAGAGCTGATCAGTGAACACAGGATATTCCAGGCAGGGTTGGGATAGCCTGCCTCCTGGGAAATGTGGGTTTGCATGTCTAAGCAAGATTTATGAGGATTTGATTAAATTTTGATAGGATGGCTTGCTAACAGAGGAAGCACAGTTCTGCTGGCTGACAAGTTTGGAAAGCCTGCATTCCAAAGCATAAACCAGTGAACACAAGGATCTGGATACAACAACCTCATAAAGTGGGTGCTTGTATAAGTTTTATGTATAAACCTGAATAAGAGCTGATCAGTGAACACAGGATATTCCAGGCAGGGTTTGGATAGCCTGCCTCCTGGGAAATGTGGGTTTGCATGTCTAAGCAAGATTTATGAGGATTTGATTAAATTTTGATAGGATGGCTTGCTAACAGAGGAAGCACAGTTCTGCTGGCTGACAAGTTTGGAAAGCCTGCATTCCAAAGCATAAACCAGTGAACACAAGGATCTGGATACAACAACCTCATGCAACTTACAGAAACCAGCCCAATTGGACTCAATAGGAGACTATCTAATTGTCGAATTGAGTTGGATACATTGTTGGATAATGTGTGTATGTTTTCTCATAACAGTACTTACACTAATTAACTAACACTATAACACTGTTCTATATGATTTGGTGGCTTTATAGTTATTATTGAAATGTTTAAAATATAAAGTAATATGGGTTGGCTCTGTTTGGTGCAACTTCATGTTGCCATTACTAGGGTAATGTCTGCATGAAGTGGGGGTATGTATGGTAACAGGGGATAATATGGAGCCCTTTCAAGTAGTTCATAATTTAAATTTAAAGAACAGATGCAGAGATAATATGCTGGACAAAATAGACCGGAAAATACTTGTTTTGTGTTTTGATGGGAATTGTATTTCCATTGCTTAGTGTTTTGGTTTTCTATTAATTGAAACAAATTACAAAAGTGTGGTGATAAATATGTAAAATTATATAATGAATTTAGATTTAAGTATTTAAATATTATAAAATATTGTAACCGAATTGTGGCCATGTTTAGGAATTTTGACTAATGTGGTGTCATGTGACCTGACTCAGGACAGTGGATATAAGTGGGAAAATTGGGTCCTTCTGCTCCCAGCTTGCCACCTCAATGGACAACGAACAAAGTACCACAAGTGTTAGCGTGGAGGCCATGGTATGTGAAGGAACAATGTGAAAGTGTGTGGGTGCAGGACAAACAGTGTATGAATCGCAACGATTATTATTTTAAAAAATCAGATTTATTTGTGAACTTAAAAATGCATGACCAAGAGTTAAAGTGTTTCATTTAAATGAATAAGTTACAATCTGAACATGTATAGTTCAGTTCATTGCTGTTCAAAAGCTAGCCAGTATATGACTCAGTAATATGGGTGCAAATGCAACCGTTCACTATCAATCCAATTAGCAGATAATCCACATGAATAATAGGTAGTGAACAAGCCCAGTACATTTGCAAACCATCACATTTCATACATTACCCTATGTGAATTACTTCTGAAAGGAGCTGGAAAAAGTTCCTATCACACTACTATAATTTTGTTGGTATAGTTACTACAAAGCCACAATCATTGCATTTCATCGATTCACCTATGAGAAATATTTCTGGAAAAAGCTCCAGAAAGCTCCTCCCACTGCACTGCCATTTTGTTGGTATAGCTCTAACAAAGCCAGAATCTTTGTATTTCTTCCGTTACCCTATGTGCATTATTTCTGAAACAACTGAAGAACACTCCCCTCACATTCCTATCACTATGTTGGTAAAGTTACAACAAAGCCGCAATAATTGCATTCCATCCATAACCTTATGAGAATTACTTATTAAAGAAGCTGCATAAAGCTCTTTTGACACTACTATCACTTTGTTGGTATAGTTGCTACGAAGTGAGAATTATTGCATTTCATCCATTACCCTACGCGAAATTTTTTTTTTATGAAAGGAGCTGCAGAAAGCTCCTCTCACACTACTATCACTATGTGGGTATAGTTACCACAAATCCGCGATCATTGCACTCAATCTATTACCCTATGTGAATTATTTCTGAAAGAAGCTGCAGAAAGCTTCACCAACAGTACTGGTATTTTCTTGGTATGGCTACTACAAAACCAAAATCATCACGTCTCATCCATTACCCCATGTGAATTATTTCTGAAAGGAGCTGCAGATAGCTCCTCTCACACTACTGTCAGCTTGTTGATGTAGATCTAACGAAGACTGAATTAAAGCCCTTCATGCATTATCCTATGTAAATTATTTCTGGAAAGAGCTGCAGATAGCACCTCTCAGAATGCTATCACACTGATGGTATAGTTACTACAAAGCAACAATCATCACAGTGCATTCATAAGCCTACGAGGCTTATTTCTGAAAGGAGCTGACAATGGCACCTTTCACACTGCTATCAGTTTGTTGGCATAGCTACTATAAACCCAGAATCATCATATTACATCCAATACACTATGTAAATTATTTCTGAAAACAGACGCAGATAGCTCCTCTCACAGAACTAATTGGCATTGTTAACGCAGAGCCAGATTTATCACATTTCATTCTTTACCCTATGTGAGGTATTTCTGAGAGAAGCTGCAGAAACCTCCTAACTCATTTGCATCTCTTTGTTGAAATGATTACTACACAGACAGAATCATCACATTTCATCCATTACCTGATGTGAGGTTTCTTTGTTGGTATGGTTACTACAAAGCCAGAATCATTGCATTTCATCCCTTACCATATGTGAAGTATTTCTGAGAGGAGCTGCAGAATGCGCTTGCCTGACAGGTGTCTCTTTGTTGGAGAAGTTACTACAAAGCCAGAATCATCACTTTTTGTCCATTACCCTATGTGAAATTTTTCTAAGGGACGCTACAGAAAGCTCCCCCTCATTTGTCTCTCTCTGTTGGTCCGGTTACTACAAAGCCAGAATCAATGCATTTCATCCATTACACTATGTGAGGCATTTCTGTGAGAAACTGCAGAAGGCTCATCCCCCATTGGCGTCTGTTTGTTGGTATGATTACTACAAAGCCAGATTCATCACATTTCATCCATTACACTATGTGAAGTATTTCTGAGAGGAGCTGCAGAAAGCTAATCTCTCATTTGCTTGTTAGTAAGGTTACTACAAAGCCAGAATCATCGAATTTTATCCGTTATGCTATGTGAAGTATTTCTGAAAGAAGCTACACGGCATCTAAGTGTGAACCCATATCTATGGTCCTCTGAGTCTTTTGGATGATTAGCGTGAGCTTGGGTTTCACATGGCCGTCTTTTTCAAAACAAATGCTGATTCCTACAGAGTAGGTTGGTAGTCTCCAGAAAAGTCATTATACTCAAACATAATACGTGTTCCAAAGTTCTACAACTAATCAACGTTAGAGATATAGGTCTATGGTTCTGCACATCTGTTGGATGTCCCTTCTTGAAAACAGGGAAAATCATGCCGTTTTCCAATCCTTTGGAATTCCAATCCTTTGGAATTCCAATCCTTTGGAATGCTATGCTCTTCTAGGGACCTATGGTACACCGCTACAAGAAGGGGGCTAAGTTCCTTTGCGTGCTGTGTGTAAAATCGAACTGGTATCACGTCAGGTCCAGTGGGCTTTCCTCTTTTGAGCGATTTTAATTTTTTCGCTATCACTCTGTCTTCTATTTCGGTATCTACCCTTTTGTCATCTGTGGTGTCTGGACATTTTGTTTTGATCCACCTATCTCTTTGACATAAGACCAAAATTTCTTAGAATTTTCTGCCAAGTCAATACATAGAATGCTACTTTCGAATTCATTAAGCACCTCTCACATAGCCCTCCTCACACTACATTTTGCTTCACATAATTTTTGTTTGTCTGCAAGGATTTGGATATGTTTATGTTTGTTGTGAAGTTCCCTTTGCTTCTGCAGCAGTTTTCTAACTCGGTTGGTGTACCACGGTGGCTCTTTTCCATCTCTTATGATCGTGCTTGGCATATACTCATCTAACACATATTGTACGATGGTTTTGACCTTTTCCACTGATCCTCAACACTATCTGTACTTGAGACAAAACTTTTGTGTTGAGCCGTCAGGTACTCTGTAATCTGCTTTTAGTCACTTTTGCTATACAGAAAAATCTTCCTCCATTTTTTAATTTTTCTATTTGTGGCTGAAATCATCAATGCAGTAACTGCTTTATTATTGCTGATTCCCTGTTCTGCATTCACTGTTTCAAATACTTTGGGTCTTTTTGTCACCAGAAGGTCTAATATGTTATCGCCATGAGTTGGTTCTCTGTTTAACTCCACAAGGTATTTTACAGATAAAGCACTTTAAAAAAATTCACTGGATTCTTTGTCCTTGCCACCCGTTATGAACGTATGAGTCTCCCAGTCTATATCTGGCAAATTAAAATCTCCACCATGAACTATAACATGGTGGAGAAATCTGCTCAAAATATTTTCCAAATTATCCTTCAGGTGGTCAGCGACAACAGCTGCTGAGCCAGGGGGCCTATAGAGACATCTATAGGACTGTTGCTATTCACAATATACATAAATGACCTTGTGAATGATGTCAGAAGTTCACCGAGGCTTTTTGCAGATGATGCTGTGGTGTATCGAGAGGTTGTAACGATGGAAAATTGTACTGAAATGCAGGAGGATCTGCAGCGAATTGACGCATGGTGCAGGAAATGGCAATTCAATTTCAATGTAGACAAGTGTAATGTGCTGTGAATTCATTGAAAGATAGATCCCTTATCATTTGTCTACAAAATAGTAGGTCAGCAACTGGAAGCAGTTAATTCCATAAATTATCTGGGAGTACGCAGTAGGAGTGATTTAAAATGGAATGATCATATAAAGTTGATCGTCAGTAAAGCAGATGCCAGACTAAAATTCATTGGAAGAATCCTAAGGAAATGCAATCCAAAAACATAGGAAGTAGGTTACAGTACACTTGTTCGACCACTGCTTGAGTGCTGCTCAGCGGTGTGGGATCCATGCCAGATAGGGTTGATAGAAGAAATAGAGAAGATCCAATGCAGAGCAGAATGCTTCATCACATGATCACTTAGTTACTGCGAAAGCATTACAGAGATGATAGATAAACTACAGTGAAAGACTCTTTAGGAGAGACACTCACTACCTCGGTACGGGCCTTTGTTAAAGTTGCGAGAACATACTTTCACCTAAGAGTCAAGCATTATATTGCTACTTCCTACATATACCTCGCAAAGAGACCATGAGGACAAAATCAGAGATTAGAGCAAACACATTAGCATACTGACAATCCATCTTTCAATGAACAATACGACACTGGAATAGAAGGGAGAACCGATAGAGGTACTCAGGGTACCCTCCAAAACACACAGTCAGGTGTCTTGCGGAGTATGGATGTATATGTAGACGTAGTTGTAGAAGCTGCAGAAAGCTTCTCCATCATTTGCGTCTCTTTGTTTGTATGATTACTACAAAGCCAGAATCATCACATTTGATCCATTACCATATGTGAATTATTTCTGAAAGAAGCTGCAGAAAGCCCCTCCTGCAGCAGCATATGTATATTGGTATGATTACTACAAAGCAAAATTTATCACATTTCACCCATTACCCTATGTGAATTATTTCTGAAAGGAGCTCCATAAAGATCCTGCTACATCAGTGTCTTTATGGTCGTATATTTAATACAGAGCTACAATCATCGCATTTCATCCATCACGCTATGTGAATTATTTCTGAAAGAAGTTGCACAAAGCTCCTCCCACAGCAGCATCTCTTTGTTGGTATGATTACCACAAAGCCAGAATCAACGCATTTCATACATTGTCCTATGTGAATTATTTCTGAAAGAAGCTGCAGAAGGCTTCTCCCACCTCACCATCTCTTTGTTGTTATGGTTACTACAAAGCTAGAATCATCGTATTTCATCTATTACCCTAATTGAATTATTTCTGAAAGATGCTGCAGAAATCTCCTCCCACAGAAGCATCTCTTTGTTGCTATGATTACTACAATGCCAGAATCATCGCATTTCATCCATTACCCTATGTGAATAATTTCTCAAAGAAGCTACAGAAAGCATCTCCCACAGCAGCGTCTCTTTTTTTGTATGATTATTACAAAGCCAGAATCATCCCATTTCATCCATTAGTGTATGTGGTTATTTTCTGAAAGAAGCTGCAGAAAGCTCCTCCTGCAGCAGCATCTGTTTGTTGGTATCATTACAACAAAGACAGAATCGTCACATTTCATCCATAACTGTATCTGATCTATTTCTAAAAGAAGCTGCAGGAAGCTCCTCAGGCAGCAGTGTTACATTGTTCATATGATTACTGCAAAGCGAGAATCATCGCATTTCATCCATTACCCTATGTGAATTATTTCTGAAAGGAGCTGCAGAAATCTCCTCCCACAGCACCGTGTCTTTGTTGGTATGATTACTACGAAGCCAGAATCATCTCATTTCTTCCATAAGACTATGTGAATTATTTCTCACAGGCAGTGCCAAAAGACCCTCCCACCGCAGTGTCACATTGTTGGTATGATTACTCCAAAACCAGAATCAAAACATTTCATCCATTACACTACGTGAATTTTCTCCGAAAGAAGCTACTGAAAGCTCCACCCACATTTGCGTTACTTTGTTGGTGTCATTACTACAAAGCTAGAATCATCAATTTTTATCTATTACCCTATGTGAATTACTTCTAAAAAAAGCTGCAAAATGTTCCACCCACAACGGCGTCACTCTGTTGGTATGATTAATTCAAATGCTGAATCATCACATTTCATCTGTTACCCTATTTGAATTTTTTCTGGAAGAAGCTGCAGGAAACGTCTCTCACATTTGCATTGTTTTGTTGGTATGATTACTACAAAGCGAGACTCATCGCATTTCTTCAGTTAAACTATGTGAATTATTTCTGAAAGGTGCTGCAGAATGATCCTGCCGCAATTGTGTCACTTTGTTGCTATGATTACAACAATGCCAAAATCATTTCATTTCATCCATTACCCTATGAGAATTATTTCTAAATGATGCTACAGAGAGCTCCTCCCACACTTGCGTCACACTACAAACCCAGAATCATCACATTTCATTAATTACACCATGCGAATTATTGCTGAATGAAGTTGCAGAAAGCTCCTCCTACATTTGCATCACTTTGTTGGTACGATTACTACAAAGCCAGAGTCATCGAATATCATCAATAACCTTATGCGAATTATTTCTGAATGAAGCTGCAGAAAGCTACTCCCACATTTGCGTCACTTTGTTGACTTGTGTACTACACAGAAGTTATCATTGCAATTTCATCCTTTACCCTATGTGAATTAATTCTGAAAGAATCTGCAGTAAGATCCTCTTCCTTAACAATCAATCTGTTCATATAACTACTACAAAGCAACAATCATCGCATTTAATTTGTAACGTCATGTGAATTATTTCTGAAAAAAGCTACAGAACGCTCCCCTCAAAATACCATAAACCTTGATGGTGTAGTTACTACAAAGCCACAATTATTGCATTTGATTCATAGCATGCTGTGAAATATTTCTGAAAGAATCTGCAAAAAGTTCCATTCACTCTAGAACCAAAGTGTTGGTATAGTTATCATTGCACTTCACTCATAATGGTATGTGAATTATTTCTGAAAGAAGCTGCAGAAAGCTCACAATACTATCACCTTGTTGGTATAGTTACTACAAAGCCACATCCATCACATTTTATGCATAACCCTATGTGAATTATTTCTGAAAGACGCTGCACAAAGGTACTCTCACTGTAGAATCATTTTGTTGCTATAGCTACAACAAAACCACATACAGGGCATCTCACCCATAACGCTATGAGATTTATTTCTTAAAGAAGCTGCAGAAAGATTCCCTCACAATACTATCACTTTGTTGTTATAGCTACTGAAGACATACAACCATTGCATTTAATCCATAACCCTACGTGTATTATTTCTGAAAGAAGGTGCAGCAAGCTCCTCTCACTCAACTATCAATCTGTTGGTATAGCTATTACAAAGCCACAATCATAGCATTTCATTCATAACCCTATGTGATTTATTCCTGAAAGAAGCTGCAGAAAGCTCCCCTCACAATACTATCACTTTGGCAGTATAATTACTAATGAGCCACACTCATCTCATCTCATTCGTAGTCCTATGTGAATTATTTCCAAAAGAAACTGCAAAAAGCTTTCTAGAAGAAGCTCCAGAAAGCTCCTCTCACACTCCAATCACTTTCACGGTATAGTTACTAAAAAGCCACAATCATCGCATTTCATCCATAATGCTATGATAATTATTTCTGAAATGAACTGCAGAAAGCTTCTCTCACTCTACTATCACTTTGTTGGTATCATCAATAAAAGACACAATCATCGCATTTCATCCATAACCCACTGTGAATATTTCTGATAGAAGCGGCAGAAGTTCCCCTCACAATACTATCACTTTGTTGGTATAGTTACTACAAATCCACATCATCGCATTTCATCCAGAACACTATGTGATTTATTTCTGAAAGAAGCCACAGAAAGCTCCTCTCTCAGTATTGTCACTTTGTTCATATAGTTTACACAAAGCAACAATCATTGAATTTCATCTATGAAAGTATGTGAATTATTTATGGAAAAAGCTGAAATAAGCTCCTCTCGCAATACTATAACTTTGTTGGTATGGTTACTACAAGTCATAATGATTGCATTTCATCCATAACTCTATGAGAATTATTTCTGAAAGAAGCTACAGAGAGCTCCCCTTCTCAGTACTGTCACTTTGTCCTTATAGTTTACACAAAGCAACAATCATTGCAGTACTTCCATAACCCTATGTCAATTACACTCCTGGATATGGAAAAAAGAACACATTGACACCGGTGTGTCAGACCCACCATACTTGCTCCGGACACTGCGAGAGGGCTGTACAAGCAATGATCACACGCACGGCACAGCGGACACACCAGGAACCGCCGTGTTGGCCGTCGAATGGCGCTAGCTGCGCAGCATTTGTGAACCGCCGCCGTCAGTGTCAGCCAGTTTGCCATGGCATACAGAGCTCCATCGCAGTCTTTAACACTGGTAGTATGCCGCGACAGCGTGGACTTGAACCGTATGTGCAGTTGACGGACTTTGAGCGAGGGCGTATAGTGGGCATGCGGGAGGCCGGGTGGATGTACCGCCGAATTGCTCAATACGTGGGGTCTCCACAGTACGTCTATGTTATCGCCAGTGGTCGGCGAAGGTGCACGTGCCCATTGACCTGGGACCGGACCTCAGCGATGCACGGATGCACGCCAAGACCGTAGGATCCTACGCAGTGCAGTAGGGGATCGCACCGCCACTTCCCAGCAAATTAGGGGCACTGTTGCTCCTGGGGTATCGGCGAGGACCATCCGCAACCATCTCCATGAAGCTAGGCTATGGTCCCGCACACCGTTAGGCCATCTTCCACTCACGCCCCAACATCGTGCAGCCCGCCTCCAGTGGTGTCACGACAGGCATGAATGGAGGGACGAATGGAGACGTTTCGTCTTCAGCGATGAGAGTCGCTACTGCCTTGGTGCCAATGATGGTCATATGCGTGTTTGGCGCCGTGCAGGTGAGCGCCACAATCAGGAATGCATATGACTGAGGCACACAGGGCCAACACCCGGCATCATGGAGTGGGAAGCAATCTCCTACACTGGCCGTACACCTCTGGTGATCGTCGAGGGGACACTGAATAGTGCACGGTACATCCAAACCCATCATTCCACCATTCCTAGACCGGCAAGAGAACTTGCTGTTCCAACAGACAATGCACGTCCGCATGTACCCCGTGCCACCCAACGTGCTCTAGAAGGTGTAAGTCAACTACCCTGGCCAGCAAGATCTCCAGATCTGTCCCCCATTGAGCATGTTTGGGACTGGATGAAGCGTCGTCTGCACGTCCAGCACGAACGCTGGTCCAACTGAGACGCCAGGTGGAAATGGCATGGCAAGCCGTTCCACAGGACTACATCCAGCATCTCTACGATCGTCTCCATAGGAGAATAGCAGCCTGCATTGCTGCGAAACGTGGATATACACTGTACTAGTGCCGACACTGTGCATGCTCTGTTGCCTGTGTCTATGTGCCTGTGGTTCTGTCAGTGTGATCATGTGATGTATCAGACCCCAGGAATGTGTCAATAAAGTTTCCCCTTCCTGGGACGATGAATTCACGGTGTTCTTATTTCAATTTCCAGGAGTGTATATCTGAAAGAACCTGCAGAATTCTCGTCTCACACTACTATCACTTTGTTGATACAATTACTACCAAGCCACAATCATCCCATTTTATCCCTAACCCGACGTGAATTATTTTTGAAGGAAGCAGCAGAAAGCTCCTCTCTCACTTGTGGCACTCATTTTTACATCAGCAATTTTTTTGGCATTCATCTCAGTGTCAGTTCATTATCTCGATTCACAATTGCTAACTGTAGCAGAAGTCTGGTCTCTCAACGCAGGCAAATATTCTGCTAATGAACATTTCTCATACCACAATCATTCTGCCACTAGCCTGTGGACACAACACTATTTTTTCCTTTTTCCTTTATTGTAAGCACCACCTCACTGTAATGATCACATACCTGCACACAGATATCGATCCAGTTTAATAAGTAACAATGTTGTCAGTTTGTGTAACAAGTTTACATCATTTCACAGTCTCATCTCTATGATCTCATACCCACTGCATGTCATAATCCAAATGTCATCAGTTTGACACAGTAGCTTTTAGAGCTGCCTCTCCTGACAATCTACACCAAACTGAGCGCTCTGAAAGACTTGTCTTTGTGCCGATGCTATGCTCTGTCATCATATCTGGCATGCCCTGCCACCTCTTCTTCTCTACACAGTCGGAAAGTATCTGACCTCACATTATGTGAAGATGCAAAGACATGCAACACTTCACCACCTACTCGAGGTCACACAGTCCTTCGATCACTTTCTACAGTCACTCACAACAGCAGCACATATACAGCACACGAGCTTCACTGTTACTGAGAATTTGTCGCAAGGGCCGGCCATAATAAACTGCTTTGTTTCAAAGTCATTTTCCCCAGACAATTTCCCTCATTTGCGATCCCTATCACCACCAGAATGAGTCCCCATTCATCTCTGCCCTCCTTGTATACCTCCGTCATTGTATTATGTGCCAGCAACACCACCAGGCAACATTCAGTCTCATCCTCAACAGTGATAATTACGTTTCGGTTTATCTGTGCAGAGATACAAGTGGACTGACAATTCTTGTGTAACTAAAGTTTAATTGCACACTATATAGTGCATAACAGAGATTGCTGCAGCTACTCACGATCTGTGTTAGCTGCTCCTACATGAGTTTGATATGTACAGTCCTCTCCCAGATCAGCTCTCTTTCCTTGGGGTGCTCAGCTCTGATTTTCTCAGCTTCCGGTTGCAGGGAGTCCACCAGCTCTGCCCAAGTAGTGGCCAGGCCGCGCTCTGTGCTGGACAGCTAATACTGTAATGAGACAGATGTCACATGGTTATCTTGAGGCATGTACAGAATGAAAAAGTCAGTGTTTAAACTACTCTTATTGTATCCTCTGTGTACTGAACATTCAAATACCAAAATTAATAATTAACTTAGAAATAGCAGCCCAACTAATGTAATACACCTTTAATACTGCCACCTGTGAAAGTCATTTGTTTCAATGAATTTCGCCATTTGCAGCCTGTATCTTCATTAGGGTGATCCCCATATGCATCTGCTTCCCACCTACTTACTGTTTTTAGAGTGTCATATGCCTGTAACTCTATCAGGTGGCATCCGACATCACAGTGGGCAATGGTCATAATGTTTTGGCTCATTGGTGTATAGGGGATCTATACAAGGGAGATATAACTGAGGGCAACATCATACAAATGGTAGAAGAGACAGATGAAGATAACAAGGGAGATATACTGTGAGAAGCATTTGACTGAGCACTGAAGACTTACACTAAAACAAGGAAACAAGTACCCAGGTGTAGACAACATTCTGTCAAAACTACCGGTAGCATTGGGAGAGACAGCAATGACAAAATTATTCCATTTACTGTGCTAGATGTTCTAAACAGGTGAAATATCCAAATATTTCACTAAGAATGTGTTAATTTCAGTTCCAAAGAAATAAGGTGCTGAGAGGTGTGAATATTCCCAAACTGTCAGTTTAGGAATTTGTCGTTGCAGAATACAAACACAAATTCTTTATAAAAGGAACAAAAAACCAGCAGAAACTGACTTCATAGAAAATAACTTTGGATTCTGGAGAAATGTAAGACCACATGTGACAATACTGACCCTACAACTTATCTTAGAAGATGCATTAAGGAAAGGCAAACCTATGTTTCTACCATTTGTAAACTTAGAAAAAGCTTTTGACAATGTTGACTGGAATACTCTCTTTCAAATTATGAAGCAGGGATCAAATACAGGGAGTGAAACACTATTTAAAATTTTTACAGAACCAGGTGGCAGCTATAACAGTTGGGGGCAATGAAGGGAAGCAGTGGTTGGGGAGCAAGTGACACAGGGTTGTAGCCTATCCGTGATGTTATTCAAACTGTATATTGGGCAACCAGTAAAGGAAACAAAAGAAAAGTTCAGAATAGGAATTAAAATACATGGAGAAGAAATAAAAACTTTGAGGTTTACTGACAACATTGTAATTCTGTCAGAGACAGCAAAGGATCTGCAAGAGCAGTTGAATGGAATGGACAGTTCTTGAAAGGAAGATGTGATATGAACATAAACAAAAGCAAAAGAAGATAATGGAATGTATTCAAATTAAATCAGGTGATGTGATGGAATTAGATTAATGAATGAGACACTTAAAAGTGATGATTTTTGCTATTTGGCAGCAAAATCACTAATGATGTTCAAGGTAGAGATGATATAAAATGTAGGCAGACAATGGAAAGGAAAGTGTTTCTGAAGAAGAGAAATTTTGGAGCATTGAATATAAACTTAGGTTGTAGAGTAATTGCACCTTATGCAAGAAACCTTTGTAGCTTTGTTTTCAGTGAGACATTTTTCAGCACTTTTTTTTGCTAACTTCAGATAGTACAGAAAATGCTGAAACAGGTTTGTGTGAAAACACAGCTATGAACATGCAAAAAAAAAATAAATAAATAAAATAAAATAAATAAATAAATAATAAAAGAGGGGAAATTTCTCTCTAATTTTCTTAGACACAGAAATAAAGAGAACTGCAATATTCACAACATGTTTATAGATTTAGGTGTTACAAAGATTTTTCTGGAAACATTTGTATTGATTGTTGTCATATATGAAGCGAAACATGGATATCAAACAGCTTAGGCAGGATGAGAATAGAAGCTTCTGAAATGTGGTGCTACAGATGTATGTCGAACGTAAGATGTGTAAATGGACTTGGAGAGAAAAGAAATTTCTTACACAAGCTGAGTAAAAGAAAGGATCAGTTGACAGGATGCATTCTAGGATGTTAATGGATCACAAGTTTAGCACTGGAGAGAAGCGTGGAGCAGTGTCACCACTCCCGTATCATATATTAAGATCCACATAAGCCTTTTGGTAACTTTATTTTCAAAATTCTGATGATGAAGATCATATATTATGCAATGTCTTACGAGTTAATAGGTATATTTTGAAGGAAAGATCACTTTCAAATTAAAGGGCTATTTTTCCTCTTTTCAGTAAACTTAACTATCTTAACAGATATTGAATATAATAGAGGGAAACATTCCACATGGTAAAAATATACATAAAAAACAAAGATGCTGTGACTCACCAAATGATAAAGCACTGGTAGACAGACACAATGAATAATACACAAATACACACAAATTTCAAGCTTTCGCAACCCAAGGTTGAAGCAACTTTCTCGTTTGGTAAGTCACAGCAACTTTGTTTGTTATATGCATTAACAGATATTGATAATTGTTAGCTTAACTTTATCCAGATTTGTAGTGCCAGTTATGGACATATTGCTGTCAATTTCCAGGATCTGTTGATACACTTTTGATTATCTGATTTTTCTAATTTCTATTGACACCAGTACTAGTGAGCGAGAGTCCTGAATTAAAAATTACAGATTTTTCAGTAACTACATTTTAATATGCAAGATGGGTCCCATAATAATAATAAGCCCTTGATTTCCAATGCATAGGAATAAATTAGAATTGAACTTTTAAATAGACGCTGCTCATGCGAAGTAACATACTACTACAAACAAAATATAATGAATATATCCACAGCCAATAAGAATTAGCCTGCTGGCTCACAGGTTTTGTAAACAATAATAAATTAACACAGTTCATTAATACCATAGAACAAATCTGTTTATGGCCTACATTCACTCCACTCTGTTCATTCTGCTGTTAACCTTCTTCAGGTATGGCTTCAGTTTAGCTAGGCTGCATTTTAGACCACTCTTGGGAACTATTTGTGTTGCCTCTCCATTCATTTAAATCAGGCTGAGAGAACTTATTTTACAATTATGAGCAATACATATCATTATGTGTGTGTTTCAGTTTTGTTTAGTAATATTCGTGTTTACAGCAACCATTCTTTGCCGTGTTTTACTTAACTGTATGTGAAACAACTTTTGATCACTTCATCTGTATTGTGTACACATTTACTTTCTGAAGAGATAATAAGTATTGTGCTCCACAGACGTCCATACTAAGTACCTGTCTGCATACATCATTAGAAACTGTAAGAGATCTGGTCATCCCCAATAGGATCTTAAATACATAATTACAGATTGGTGAGCTCATAATTTAGAACTTATAAAAGAAACTTCTGGGTGTCCATTTTAAGGACGGAACTATCAACAGCAATTTCAGGTGCTGATCCTCTGAAACTGTACAGCTTCTGAACAGCTTGTATCACAACTATTGATGTGACATAACACCTATGGTATATTTTCTATTGTCTTCAGAAATGAAGTTCCCATTCCATCCATTACAGGGTTTAACCTTACTTGAACCATCATCATGATGATGAACATCTCAATAATTCAGTGGGTTCTGAATCTGGAACATGAAATAGAAGAGGACTACAAATACGACAGTGGGAACTCGTCTTCAGCACCGTTTGAAAGATCATGCACAAAAATCCTTGTGGGATAGTGCTGCTAAAAACTATTGTTTTGTTTTAGTTAACTTCAGTGCTAGTAAACAGTCACTGTTGCTCAATAGATATTAAAACTGAAAAGAAGTAAATTTTTAGAAATATGTAGAATCTGATCACAGATGAAAGAAAATAGAGAGAGATAACAGAAATAAGATTGAGCCCACAGTGTTTTAAATGTTTCAAAGCCACAAGTTTCTTCAACGAAATGCACCCAACTGTAGAGCTTTTCTTTGAATGTAGACAATGATAATCCCATTCCTTAATAGAATGTTGATACCTTGCATATTGGCTGCATATTAATAATCATAACAAATCTTCATCAGAGCAAGGAAAACAAACACAAAAGCACACAAGCTCTGGCACCCAAGACCAGACTGCAAGCAGAAGCACATAGTGGGAGAAGCAAACAGATGGTGGGGTAGGAGGAGGATGGGGCATGGAGAGATAGCAGGGTAGGGGGACAGTTATGTGCTGCTTGTAGACGGTTACAGGGACAAAGTGGGGAGAGGGTACGGCAGCTAGTTGGAGTCGGGAGATTAGACAGATGTCGGCAGGGGGGCAGGAGGACAATCAGAAAAGGAGGTAGCTATAAAAACTGTGGGTGCATTACTGGAATTGAGTGCTGGAATGGGAACAAGGAATGGTATAGTTTGGTGGTAGACAGTGACTAATGAACGTTGAGGATTACTTAAATGTAGGCTATACTGTAGGGAGAGTTCCCACTAGTGCAATTCAGAAAAGTTGGTGTTGGTGGGAAGGATCCAGAAGGCACAGGCTGTGAAGCAGTCACTGAAATGACAAATGCCATGCTGCACAGCATGCGCAGCAATTGATTGGCCCAACTGTTTCTTCATCACAGGTTTTTGGTTGTCATTCATGTGAACATACATTTTGTCAGTTGCCGTGTCAACATAAAATACAGCTCAATGGTTGCAGCTTAGCTCATAGATTGCATGACTGGTTTCACAGGTAGCATTGTCTTTGAATGGACAAGCGACAATTGTGAGTGGACTGGAGTAGGTGGTGGAGGGAGGATGTATGCGACAAGTCTTTCATCTATGTCTATTACAGGGGCATGAGCCATGAGGTAAAGGGCAGCGAGCAGGGGTTGTGTAGAGTTGATATTCTCTAGGTTCAGTGGTCAGTGGAATACTACTGTGGAAGGGACGTAAAAGATAGTGCTTAATACATTTCCCATTCCAGGGTACTAGGATATATATTTTTGTTTTGTAAATAAAGCTTCTTTTTCCTTCTGCTAGTTACTTTATTTATCCCATATGTATTTCGCCTTCTCCTGTTCTAAGGCATCATCAGTGGGATACATAATGATACAATTTTGTTAGTTTTAGATTATTAAACAGTTCACTTTGAAAAAAAAGTAATTACTTATGATTTGCTAATTTGCTTATCCTCACATCTGGTCTGGAGGTCACACTACCACTTTTATCACTGCCATATAATCACATCTTTGTGTTCTCACATTCCATACACCATTCACCATATTTCTCACCTTTTTGTGGTCGACTATTCTTCTTTTGTCACTCGATACAACTATTTCATCGTACACTGTTTTCTCAACGTAAATATTGCAACTCCATTATTTGTTTCATCTTCTTTGGGAAGTTTACCTATTTGTTGCAAATGTAAAAAAGTATATGTTCGAGACTAACTTCTATTTTTGATGTTTATACTGTGTGTGTGTGTGTGTGTGTGTGATTGAGAGAGAGAGAGGGAGGGGGATAGAGCTGACGAGTTCTAATTGGGGGGGGGGGGGGAGGGGGGGTCAGTGGAGGCGGGAGTACAAGCTATTAATGAGTGGTTGAAAACTTTGGTGACAGCAACAGCTGATTTGACTTTTCCTTTCAATATTCTGTGGAGGGGTTCATGGAGATGGGTGTAGAGATTTGAATTCTATTATTATTATATTGGACTGTATTATTTTATTAATCCTTTTTGCAGATGTTATCCTATTATTTTAAATAATGAATTGCTTGGCATGTGTACTTGGTCATTCAACAGGATTTTCCCTTCTGCTTTGGTTTTCTGTATGTGGTAATTTTCTTGCATTATTAGGAGGTGTTTTTTTTCTGCCGATTCTAATTATTTTATGTCATTGTCTCTAGTGGTTGGTTTGTGGTCATTTTCTCTTAGGCATTCTGCAAATGTGATGTGGTTTGTCCCATATTTCCAAACTCTCAAGTGTTTTTTGTATCTGACATCAAATGTTCTCCCTGTTTGCCCTATGTAACTGCCCTCACAACTGTTACACTGTAGCTGATATATACCTGCTTTCTGGTATATGTCTCTGTTATTTGTCAGTTTTGGGGTGTATTTTTGCATAGAACTGTCTGTTGTGTCTGCTATGTTTATTCCTTGTCTCTTGAAAATGTTGGTGATTTGATGGGTGAGTTTGTGTTTGTATGTCATTGTGTACCATCTATTGTTTTCTTTCATCTTTTTTCTGATTATCCTGTGCAGTTGTTATGGGACTGCATGTTTGTGTTTGGTTCTGTTATGTTGTTGTCTGTGGATTGGAGCTTTCTGCTTTTATTTTACTTTTAATTTTGTTGTTAATCTCTGTTACTGTGTTACTGTTGTAATCATTATTTTGTGCCTCCTGCATCATTATGTCCAATTCTTTTTGGTAGCCTTCTTTGGCAAGTGGTACTGTGTTGAGTCTGTGGAGCATGTGTTGAAGTGCTGTTTGCTTTTGGGTGTGCGGGTGGTTAGAGTATTGAGGAATCATATTGTCTGTTGCTGTGCATATGCTTATGGTTCTGTCTTTTTATTGTTATATCCAGGAAGTTAATTTGGTTGTTCTGTTCTCTTTCAATTGTGAATTTTATATTTTTATGGATCTTGCTGATGTCAGTATGTAGTTTTTCAATTTTTCTTTGTGGTACATCTATTAAGCAAAGGATGTCATCCATGTATCTGAACAAATATAATATGTTGTATTCTTTTGCTAATGTTTTTGTGAAAATGATCTGTTAAATGTGGTTTACAAAAATATCTGCTAAGGCTTCTGAAACTGGGGACCCAATTGATAATCCATCTTCTTCTAAATAAAATTCATTACTGAATTTGAAGTAATTTTGTTGTGTTATGAGCTTTATTAGTGTGCATATTTCCTTAATCTATTCATCAGGAAGGCGACTATACGTTTTCAGATTCTTATCTATAATTTCTATTACTTCTGGTACTGCTGGCCAGTGTGACCAAGCAGTTCTAGGCGCATCAGTCAGGAACCGCGCAGCCACTAAGGTTGCAGTTTCGAATCCTGCCTCGGGCATGGCTGTGTGTGTGTTGTCCTTAGGTTGGTTAGGTTTAAGTAGCTCTAAGATCTAGGGGACTGATGACTTCAGATGTTAAGTCCCATAGTGCTCAGAGCCATTTGAACCATTTGTTGTACTGGTATGTTGCAATACATGTTTTCTATAACAAATGAAAGGAGCGTTATATCTTTTGTTTGTTGTATTTGCTATGTAGTGTTTTTAATGGTTCTGTTTTCATGTACTTTGAAATTTTCAGACAGTAATTTTAAAATGTATCCTGCAAGCTTTGAAGTGGGGGGATTTTCTGAAATCCAGGATTGGCCTCACAGAAGATTCGGTTTGTGGATTTTTGGTTGGCTTCGGAGAACCGGCACAGTGGGACTGATCTATGACAACTTTCTTTTCTCTGTGTTATCCAGTATGATGTCAATATTTTTCAGAGTGTTTTTTTTTTTTTTTTTTTTTTTTTACTTTTGTCTTTAATCTGAATGTCATGTCTGATTTTCAATTTGTAATGCTATTTTGTGAAACGAATTTTTGTGTTTTTTCAATGTATTCATCTTTGTGTATCAGTAATATTGTGTTCCCCTTGTCTCCTTTTAAAATGTTGTTGTTGTTGTTGTTGTTGTTGTTGTTGTGGTCTTCAGTCCTGAGACTGGTTTGATGCATCTCTCCATGCTACTCTATCCTGTGCAAGCTTCTTCATCTCCCAGTGCCTACTGCAACCTACATCCTTCTGAATCTGCTTAGTGTATTCATCTCTTGGTCTCCCTCTACGATTTTTACCCTCC
Source organism: Schistocerca gregaria (assembly GCF_023897955.1). Lineage (NCBI taxonomy): Eukaryota > Metazoa > Arthropoda > Insecta > Orthoptera > Acrididae > Schistocerca > Schistocerca gregaria. The sequence continues at coordinate 51,570,695 of NC_064927.1, forward strand.
ATGCTGCCCTACAATACTACATTGGTCATCCCTTGATGCCTCAGAACATGTCCTACCAATCTATCCCTTCTTCTGGTCAAGTTGTGCCACAAACTTGTCTTCTCCCCAATCCTATTCAACACTTCCTCATTAGTTATGTGATCTACCCATCTAATCTTTAGCATTCTTCTGTAGCACCACATTTCGAAAGCTTCTATTCTCTTCTTGTCCAAACTAGTTATCATCCATGTTTCACTTCCATACATGGCTACACTCCATACAAATACTTTCAGAAAAGAGTTCCTGACACTTAAATCTATACTTGATGTTAACAAATTTCTCTTCTTTATAAATGCTTTCCTTGCCATTGCCAGTCAACATTTTATATCCTCTCTACTTTGACCATCATCAGTTATTTTGCTCCCCAAATAGCAAAACTCATTTACTACTGTAAGTGTCTCATTTCCTAATCTAATTCCCTCAGCATCACCCGACTTAATTGGAGAACATTCCCTTATCCTCATTTTGCTTTTGTTGATGTTCATCTTATATCCTCCTTTCAAGACACTGTCCATTCCATTCAACTGCTCTTCCAAGTCCTTTGCTGACTCTGACAGAATTACAATGTCATCGGCGTACCTCAAAGTTTTTGTTTCTCCTCCATGGATTTTAATACCTACTCTGAATTTTTCTTTTGTTTCTTTTACTGCTTGCTCAATATACAGATTGAATAACATCAGTGAGAGGCTACAACCCTGTCTCACTCCCTTCCCAACCACTGCTTCCCTTTCATGCCCCTCGACTCTTATGACTGCCATCTGGTTTCTGTACAAATTGTAACTAGCCTTTTGCTCCCTGTATTTTACCCCTGCCACCTTTAGAATTTGAAAGAGAGTATTCCAGTCAACGTTGTCAAAAGCTTTTTCTAAGTCTATAAATGCTATGAACATAGGTTTGCCTTTCCTTAATCTTTCTTCTAAGATAAGTCGTAAGGTCAGTATTGCCTCACGTGTTCCAGTATTTCTACAGAACCCAAACTGATCTTCCCCAAGGTCGGCTTCTACTTGATTTTCCATTTGTCTGTAAGGAATTCATGTTAGTATTTTGCAGCTGTGGCTTAATAAACTGATTGTTTGGTAATTTTCACATCTGTCAACACCTGATTTCTTTGGGATTGGAATTATTATTTTAAAACGATAACATTTTGTTTTTGTAGTTTTCTCCTAATTTTTCCTAGTGTTGTAGATCTGAGTTTTTCTTGTTTTTGTGTTGTTGCATTTTTATGCTGGTTATTATATTCTGGATTTCTTTTTTTACTAGTTCTCTAGTTAACCCAATGCTGACGCTGCTATTTTCATTCCTATCATCCCTTGTCAAAACACTTTCTGCTTCTATAATTAGATTTCCTAAGTAATCTTAATCTATTTCTGAATTTACATTGTATTTTCATCCTTTCTCCAACAGCTGTCTTTCTTTACTGTTTAACTGTGTGTCCGTAAGATTCACCAATCTTGGGTAGAATTTGGGTGTGTGAGTAAAGGTAATATGTTGTAACTGGAGTTTTTTGAGTTGGTTGATCTTTCTTCTATGAACTGTTTCTATTCTTTGTGCAGCAGTTTTTGTAGGCTTTTCGACCCTTTTGACCAGATTGGAGAAAACTTTCATATTATTTATGGTCTCTGCGAGTTGTAAATATGTCTTATATAACTCGTAATTTATCTCTTGCTTTTTAGAGTATAGGGATTTGATCTCGTATTTCAACCATATTTTCTGAGCAGAATGCATTGCTTTTTGGGTGGTGGGTGAACTGTTTTTAACTTTTACATTGAATATTTAGGTACCAGATTGTTACATTTGCATATGTTGTTGAATTTTGTGTGTTGTATGGTTTTATGGATGTTCAGATGAATCTTCCAAATTTCTGGTATGGGCCATGTGGAAATGCCTGACATGGCGTGAATAACAAGTCTGTTTGTGTGGCAGTCCTCTGCAGCAAGCATATAAAATTTGTTTTGTAAATAAAGATGCCTTTTTCTGCTGCTAGTTACTTCATTTATCCCATACACTTTTCACCTTCTCCTGTTCCAAGGCATCATCAGTGGGATTTATAACTATACAGTTGTGTTAGTTTTATATTATTAAACAGTTAACTTCACAATTTTTTTTAAAAAGAGTAACTACATATATTTTGGTGATTTGCATTTTCTCACATCTGCCCATCAGCAAGTTCGTGGCCAGGGATAATGACGTGTCCTGGGGTCCACCGAAAAACCACGGAATGGCTCCCAAACAGGTGATGTGGAAACTGATTCTGGAGATAGGCATTCTCTGAAGTTGACCTACATTCTGTCTTACACCATGGGGTTTTCTGGCTTTGGGAGGTGGAATGGCATAACAGCACACACAACAAACTGTGTGTCATTAAGGAGGCTATGAATGTGTGGAAGTCTTCCAGGCAGGCCTCTCCCAGGGAATCAGTCATGCTCTGCCGGCTCTGCATTGACTATATGAGGCTAATGCATGGTTAACTACTCTGTTGCAAGAAGCCACCTAAGTGTCGCTGTGGCTTCCAAATGACAGTTGTCCACCTCTTGCTGGACTACTCACATTTAGCTGCTCTGTGACAGACTTTCAACTTTCCCACCAACCTGCCTTTGGTGTTGGTCACAATGATGCCACAGCAGCTTTAGTTTTACATTTTATCCGTGAGAGTGGGTTTTATACTTCTATGTAGGGCTTAGTGTATCATTTGACCCTCTGAGTCCTCCAGCCTCGTGCTTTAGGGTTGAGGTTTTAATGTGTTGCAGAGTCGCTGGCTTTCCCTTTCTATTCTCGTGGTTGCCAGCCACTGTAATCTGCTTTCATGTTTTACTCTCTTCTGTTGTTTTCTTGTCCTCTTTTGTTCCTTTTAGTGTTCATAGCGTGCCCTTCATTCTTATGGCTTTTCCTTCCTTTCTGTTTTGTGTTACACATTTCGTCCGTTTTATTCTCACACTTGTGGCATTGCTTTTTAGGAATGTTGGTGAGGCAGATGGGGTGATAGCTGTCAACATCAGGTGGGTTTTTACCGAATTTGAGCACAGGAATGATGGTGCCTCCCCGCCATTGCGATGGAAAGACGCAATCTCACCATAGCCGGTTGAAGATGATGAGAATATGTCTCTTGCAGTCAGATGAGAGATGTTTAATCACCTGGCTGTGGATGTGGTCAGGCCCAGGAGCTGTGTCGGTGCAATGTGCAAGAGCACTGAAGAGCTTCCATTTTTTAAATGGTGCGTTATAGGATTCACCGCAGCATGTACTGCATTAGAGTACATTACCTTTCAGCCACCTTTCAAGTGTGCGAAACCTTGGGGGGTGATTATCCAATGCAGTGCCCGGCAAAGTGCCCGGCAATCGCATTTGTGTCGGTACATAACTCGCCATTTATGGTAACACCAGGGACAGCCATTGAGGCTTGGTACCCAAAGAAACATTTGATCTTTTTTCAGTCTTGGGAAGACATGTGGCCTCCAATGGTGGAGACTTATCCCTCCCAACACCACACCTTCTGTTGTTTGCTAAGCTAGTGAACACTGGCACGGAGCCATTTAAGGACTATGAGGTGCTCCAGGGAAGGGTGCCACTTACAGGCTGTAAAGCTTGCAGACACTCCTCAATTGCTTGAACAATTTACGGCGACCACCAAGTGACTGCCTTACACGTTGGGCACCCTAAAGAGCGAGGGATTGCATTTTCTGTGACAGAAACAATTGTGCTAGTCATGTGCTCAACCATCACATTGATGTTACAATGTGGGGGAGATTCAGCGGTGATAGCTAAGGTGAAAGTTACCCAGTTGGCCTTGTTTGAAGCCCATCTGGGCAGGCATCTGTGTGCCTGATGCTGGGGCAGTGCTAGGAAGATGGGGAAGTGCTCACTACCACACAGGTAGTCATGTGCTCTTCAGTGGATAGATGGGAGATGTCCTGGGCTGCAGATTGATACGTCAGTGGCCGAGTAACTCCCATGTGCCACACTGAAACGTGTGGTGGCCCCAGTATTTAAGAGTCAGAGGTCAAATTGCAACAGTAAAGTTTCGACAACTCTGCCTCACCCAGTAACTATGGTACCACCACACAAGGGGTTATGGGCATTAAAATCTTCCCGAAAAAGGAAAGGTTTAGGCAATTTATCAATCAGTGCAGCTAATACATTCAGGGGTACTGCACCATCTAGATAAAGATATACATTGCAGACAGCTATTTCCTGCATCATCCTTATTCTGAGAGCCACAGCTTCAAGAGAGTTTTGAAGGGGCACATGTTCACTACAGACTGAGTTTAGAACATAAACGCAAACTCCACCTGACAATCAATTATAGTCACTGTGGTTCCTGTAATATGCCTTATAGTCACAGAGGGCAGGGGTCCACATTGCTGTTAACCAGGTTTCCTGGAGGGCAATGCAGATAGCAGGTGTAAATCTTAACAGTTGCTGTAGCTCAGCCAGGCAGTGGATAAAACCACCACAGTTGCACTGGACAATGACATCGTGAGACTGGGAAGGCACGGAACATTCAGTGAGGCACTGTATGGCTCAGAGTCACCTGCTTCCACTGATTTATTGCCTGAATAGTCTATATCCATTATGTGAGAGGGTCTGGTGAGATGTACGTACTTAGCAGGCGCCCAAATCTCCAACCCATCCTCAGCTGCAGAGCTTGTAGGTAGCAGTGGTGTGGGTGTGACCGCAATTTCCTTGGTCTTAGCGGTTTTTGTTTTGGATTTCTCTCACTGCTCCTTGGGTTTCCCTGGCTCGGAGGACTTCACTGGCTCAGTCTCCAGGACTGAGGATGAGTGTGATGTCCTACAACCAGCTGCTTTTGTGCTCTTTGGCCACTGGCAGGTGTCATGTTTCCCACTAGAAGATACCTGGGAATGGAGTGACCCAAGGGACCACTTCCTAGGGAGAGAAGCTGAAGAACACTTATGCTTCTCCAGCTCCAGCCCTGATTGTTGCGGGGTGGTGGTGGGGGGGGGGGGGGGGGGGGTGTTGCTCCTCAAGTAGGTGGTGCAGGATCAACAGGGATGGAAATGCTCTCCAACATCAAGGGGGCAGGTGTAGTCTACCGGCTTTGAGAGGTGACCTGGGTTGGTGTCCGAATTGTTGTAGTGGTGGTGTAAGACTATGTCATACGCACAGCATGCAGGTGTTCAAATTTTCTCTTAGCCTCAGTGTAGGTCAGTCAGTCCAGGGTCTTGTACTCCATGATTCTTCTTTCTTTCTGGAGAATCCTGCAGTCAGGTGAGCAAGGTGAATGGTGCTCTCCGCAGTTGACACAGGTGGAAGGCAGCGCGCATGGAGTATTGTGATGTGATGGGCATCCACAATCTTGGCTTGTGGTACTGGAAGTAATGCGGGAAAACATATTGCTGAAATTCCAGCACTTAAAGCACCGAATTGAGGGATGGATACAGGGCTTTACATCACACCAGTAGACCATCACCTTGACTTTCTCGAACAATGTGTAATCCTCAAAGGCCAAGATGAAGGCACCGCTGGCAACCTCATTATCCTTCGGACCCCGGTGGACATGCTGGATGAAATTTACACCTCGTCACTCTAAATTAGCTTGCAGCTCAATTTCGGACTGCAAAAGAATGTAGCTGCAAAATGTGATACCCTGGACCACATTTAAGCTCTTACTTGTACTTTTGTGTGTTGAATTGTACTTGTGATCGCTTAGAGACTGCTGGTGTTTCACCAACAGCAAGAGATGATGGACTGCGCTTCATCGTTTGTCATCCATCCTGATGCCACTCACTCTGACCAGGGGCCCTCCCAACAGGCGCCACCTGATAGGATGGCCATTGCTGGGAGTCCCGATGCCCCAGGAGGATGGGCATCTACCCCTTGGCATATGCAGGGAGTCAACAGTGCAGGCATCAGCAGCACAATGCCTGAGTGGTCACAGGTCTAAAGATCTTAATTCACAAAGGACACGATGGACCTTTTAAAGCTCCCTTCTCCAATTGGCTCATTATTTCGGAAAAGTTTGAAGAATGGAAGTCAAACACTACAGGGGGACATCACATAAAGGCTGAAACATGTGAAATTCCTTTTAGTCACCTTGTACGACAGGCAGGAATACCTTGGGCCTACTCTAAACCCCGGACCTGCAGGTGAGAAGGAGAATATGATATGGTTGCTCCAGTCCTGATTGTCCTACCATGTCATGAGTGGAATGCTGCTCTGTGGCTAGGCAGTGGGACTTTGCGAGGTGGTGGGTGACTGGAGCAATAAGGCACGTGGATCTGTTGTTATACAAAGCTGGGAAGGTAATAACAGTCTGTGAAGGCCTCAGTGAGATCCTTAGCATATTTTGAGAGGAACTGCTCATCACTACTGATGCAACAGCCATGGATGACTAGGCTGTATGGAAGGGACTTCTTGGTATAGAAAGTGTGGCAGCTGTCAAAGTGTTCTAGAAACAAGAACTGTGATCAAAACATTTTTATAAATTAGACTGAGCATCTTATGTGATGAGAAAAAGTCAATAATTGTATCTGGGGACTTTATAATGTCAATGTGTTGGTACACAGTGCAATTAAAATTCGTTTCCTTAAGTTTCTATGTAGTTTCAACTTTTATTCTAATACACACATCAAAAAAGTTTTGCATAACCTCATTCCCTAGAGTTGAACAGTAGAGAACCTGGGCAGAAAATTGGAATAGAAATCAACATAAACAACATTTCTGCCCTTTTTATTGCTCATAAAAACCACACACTGCATGTTGTACCACTATACAGTGATACCTTCATAGGTGGGGGTCCAGATTTCTGTATACACTGGTACCTCTAATACCCAATAGCACATCCACTTGCATTGATGCATGCCTGTGTTTGTCATGGCATACCTTCCACAAGTTGATCAAGGCACTGTTGGTCCAGATTGTCACAGTACTCAACGGCGATTCGGCATAGATCCCCAAGAGTGGTTGGTTGGTCATGTCATCCATAAACAGCCATTTTCAATCCATCCCAGACAAGTTTGATGGGTTCTGTCTGGAGAGCATGCTGGCCACTCTAGTTGAACAGTGTAATTATCCTGAAGGAAGTCATTCATGGGAGTATGAATTCTCGTCCACAACAATTAATGCCTCACGAATATGCTGCTGATATCATTGCACTATTGGTTGGAGAATGGCATTCATGTATCATGCAGCCATTATGATGCCTTCCATGACCACCAGCAACATACATCAGCCCCACATAATGAAACTACACCTGCTGGACAGTGTGTCTTAGGTGTTCAGCTTCACCGTGTTGCCTCTAAACACGTCTCCAACGATTGTGTGGTTGAAGGCATATATGATACTCATTAGTGAAGAGAATGTGATGCCAATCCTGAGTGGTCTGTTCAGCACGTTGTTGGACCCATCTGTAAGACACTGCATGGTGTCATGGTTGCAAAAATGAACCTCACCATGGATGTCAGGAGCGGAGTTGCCCATCATGCAGCCTGTTATGCACAGTTTGAGTCATAACATGACATCCTGTGGCTGCACAAAAAGAATTATTCTGACATTGCTGTCGTGGTTCCTATGAGCCATAATCCATAGGTAGCCATCATCCACAGCAGTAGTAGCCCTTGGGTGGCTTGAGCGAGGAATGTAATCAGTAGTTCCTGTCTCTCTGTATGTCCTCTATGTTTGAACATTACCACTTTGGTTCACTTCAAGATGCCTGGACACTTCCCCTGTTGAGAGCCCTTCCTAGCACAAAGTAACTACGTGGATGTGATCAAACCACAGTATTGGCCATCTAGGCACGGCTGAACTTCAGACAGCATGAGCTGTGTACCTCCTTCCAGGAGGAATGACTCAAACTTATTGGCTGTCAGAGCCCCTCCGTCTAATAGGTGCTGCTCATGCATGGTTGTTTACATCTTTGGGTGGGTTTAGTGACATCTCTTAACAGTCAAAGGGACTGTGTCTGTAATACAATATCCACAGTCAACATCTACCTTCAGGAGTTCTCGGAACTGGGATGATGCAAAACTTTTCCGGCATGTGCATAAATATCCCAGCTATGCTAACAAACTCTTCAAAAAGTTTCATAGACAATACATCTTGAAATCTAGAAACCTCAGATATAGAAGTAAGGAACATTGACTTAGGCTTATCTGACCACGATGCACTCATTACAGTTCTCACACTTCCCATAAATACAAAAACAGTACATCATAGGTACAAAAGAATTTTCTCCCCTGAAAACTGCCACCAGTTTACTGCCACACTGACTGACCAATCCTGGGCATAAGTATTGTCACTAACAAATACAAATGCCATGTTCTGTCTTTCCATGATAGATCTGGAAATGTGCTTTCTATAAAGATTCATGAAAGTCAACTCACATACGCTTACAAACACACACTGTGAAACTTCAACACTGAAGTGAAAATTTTTTCTGACACAAAAAAAAGGTATGAAACTGCAAATGTAAGTGTATACAAAGGATAATTAATGTAGCATACATATTACATAATTATAGATTGGTAAGGGAGTCAGACAATGAATCAAGCAGAACGTGGTAAATTGTTAAAGAGAACTGGGAAAAGCAGTAAGGAACAGGAGACTATACTTATATCTGCTGATAACAATCAACTAAAAAAGAAGCATTGCTCAATTACATTATTAACTACTTTGTAAGTGTACTTGAGAAACTAAGCATGAGCTTTAGCAAACAAAAGAAAATAACAGCACCAAAGTAGTCATCAGTATGAGAATAAGTTCCACTAATGAATATGAAATGTGGAAGTAATTAATAGTCTGAGACCAAAAAGTCTGCAGAAATGGATAAAGTGCAAGTGTCACAAATAAAAAGTTGCTCCACAAATTTTGTAGCCACTGGTACATACTGCCAATTTCTCATTCAGTGAAGGTGTGTTCACACAGAGGATGAAAATTTCTAAGGTTAGAACTCTGTTCAAAAATGGGTATTCATGCTAGGTAGACAACTACAGACGTATGTCCCTCCTTCAATCTCTTTCACAAATCTTTAGGAAGTTGATGACAATCAGGATCATAAGCTATCTCGACACATCCAATCTTCTGAATTGTAATCAACACAGCTTTCATACAGGTTATAACACAGGAGCCATGCAAGTCTCATGAAGGAGCCAGAAGGAATTTAGACCATAAAAAAAGAGTTGTAGGAATCAACCAAGATTTTATCAATGCCTTTGATACAGTAAACCACTAAATACTCCATGAGAAACTGGAGGCTATAGCATCAAAGATATTGGCAAGGAACTAACTTAATCCTATCTACAACATAGAACTCAGGTTGTGGAACTCACAGGGTCTCAAAACAGGCAAAAAATAAAGTGGCTATCAGATGCTAAGATGGTGGCAACAGGAGTCCTGTAGGGTACTGTTCATGGCTCCACCTATAATTTCTTATCTATATAATTGACATTAAAAGACCAAAGTGTTTGTCAAAAATGATGTTATTTGCAGACCATACAACCATAATTTGGTGATGATGGAAAATTGTTATCTATTACTGCTGAAAAAGTTGTGAAGTGCGTGCTGCAGTGGTTTCTTCCTAATAAGTTAACATTTAATTTAACCTAAACAAATTACCTACAGTACAGTAAAGGAAATGAGAAGTATATCCTCCAGTTTTTATTGAGTGACCATGAAACAGAGAAAGTAAAGTTTACAGAATTATTGGGCATGCACACTGACCATGTCTTCAACTGGAAAAGCCATTGCATTTACATATCCAAAAAACTCAATTCTGCATGTTTTGCACTGAGCATAATTTATGAAATTTGTTGCAAACAATGTACAAGGTTAGTGTATTTTGCTTATTTCCAGTCCACTGTATCTTATAGAAGAATGTTGTGAAGTGTCAAAAAACCTCACTTGCAGATACTTTGAAATGACAGGAAAATATTATTAAAATTATTAAATACAGCTCTCCACAAACACACTGCAAGCCCTTATTCATGCAGTTAATAATACTTACATAACCATTGTTGTTCATATTCAAACATATTAACATATGAATTCAGATTTACAGAAGTACAACACACATCAGCAAGAATCTGCATGTAGAAAGAGCTATAAAAACAAAAACTCAAAACAGGTTGAGCCATTATGGAATAAAGCTGTATAACACACTGTCAATTTAGATCAAGGGAATTACGGATGACAGAAAATTAAAGTCAGAAATAAAACTTACATATTAAATTAATGTTTCTATATCATAGATGAGTATTTTGAATTCCTTGATGACTAATAACCTCTTTTTTTCTTTTCATTGTCATTCAAACATGCTGTTCTCATTGTAAATTTCAATATTGTTTGTATATTCTTGTTTCTTGAAGTGTACTGCTTTTATGTCAGAATTGTTATAGGGCACATCTAATACCAATCTAATAGTTCATTAAGAAATTTTTTAAACACATTGTAAAATGTTAATTTCATATTAGTTATATCAACATCTAGAATTGTGCTGTATGTATGCTGTATCTTATTATGGCAATAACTACATCATTATGTGATGCAAAGGATACTATGGTGAACAGGAGTTACTAACTTAAATCTGAACACACTTTTTCTTTTTGTAAATAATAAAGAAAAAACAGAAACTAGGATATGATCAGAAAGTAATTATATGTACAAATTAACTTGGAATATCAATGTAAAATGACTTTCTCCACATCATTACAATCTATCACGCAAAATCATCCATGGAATGTGTAACTAACTAACTTTATAATGGGTCACTGATGAAGACGGGGTACTTTCTTCTTTTATTTCTTTGATACACTAATAATAACACACAAATGGGAAAAACATTAAGCAGTTTTCAAGATTTTTAGTGTTGTTGTTGTTGTTGTTGTTGTTGTTGTTGTGATCTTCAGTCCTGAGACTGGTTTGATGCAGCTCTCCATGCTACTCTATCCTGTGCAAGCTTCTTCATCTCTCAGTACATACTGCAGTCTACATCCTTCTGAATCTGCTTAGTGTATTAATCTCTAGGTCTCCCACTATGATTTTTACTCTCCACACTGCCCTCCAATACTAAATTGGTGATCCCTTGATGCCTAAGAACATGTCCTACCAACCAGTTCCTACTTCTAGTCAAGCTGTGACACAAACTCCTCTTCTCTCCAATTCTATTCAATACCTCCCCATTAGTTATGTGATCTACCCATTTAATCTTCAGAATTCTTCTGTAGCACCACATTTCGAAAGCTTCTATTCTCTTCTTGTCCAAACTATTTATCATCCATTTTTCACTTCCATACACGGCTACACTCCATACAAATACTTTCAGAAACGATTCCCTGTATTCCAGCCAACATTGTCAAAAGCTTTTTCTAAGTCTAGAAACGCTATAAACACAGGTTTGCCTTTTCTTAATGTAGCTTCTAAGATAAGTCGTAGGGTCAGTATTGCTGCACGTGTTCCAATATTTCTACGGAATCCAAACTGATCTTCCCCGAGGTCAGCTTCTACCAGTTTTTCCATCCATCCGTAAAGAATTCTCGTTCGTATTTTGCAGCTGTGACTTATTGAACTTATAGTTCGGTAATTTTCACATCTGTCAACACCGGCTTTCTTTGGGATTGGAATTATTAATATCTTCTTGAAGTCTGATGGTATTTCGCCTGTCTCATACATCTTGCTCACCAGATGGTAGAGTTTTGTCAGGACTGGCTCTCCCAAGGCCGTCAGTAGTTCCAATGGAATGTTGTCTACTCCGGGGGCCTTGTTTTGACTCAGGTCTTTCAGTGCTCTGTCAAACTCTTCCCGCAATATCGTATCTCTCACTTCATCTCAGCATTTTAAATGTTATATAGGGAGAAAATGGAAGAATCTGATGTCTTGGTTCACGTAATATTTTTTGAGTGTTTCATCTACCAATGGGACAATGCTCCTCTCTAAACACAAATAAGTGTATATCCTCCTTTTTAAATAATTGACTGAAAAATTTGATTCCAGCTGCCTCATCCTACTTTACCCAGCACCTTCCCAAAAATTTCCCAAAACTTTTGGTACACAAATATATTTGTTCTCTTCTCACTAATCTGTCACTCATACCCCTCAGCCTGGCTTGCCCATTCTCACTCACTCACTCACCCCAACTCTATGTATCTCTCTAAATATCACCGTCACCTGTCAGAGTCGGAGTCTCATTTTCCCTGTACTACTACTACTACTACTAGTAGTAGTAGTAGTAGTAGTAATAGCAGCAGTAGTATTTCCTCTTGCTGTCACTGTCTCTGGCTTGCTCTATCTTAGTGCTACTATCTGTTTCACTCCTTCCTACTGCTGCTGTATCTTCTGACTGGCACACTGTCTCTCTTCTTTTTTGCCATTGTCACAGACTGTGTTGCATTATCATTGGTTCTCACCAACTTCCACTTCCCAATTTTCTTCATTCCTCTCCAACTATCCCTATCTGCTTCACTCTTTTGCTTGCACTGTTTTTATTCCGTTGTCACTGTGTCCCTCTCTTTCTCTAACACTGCCCTTGTCTCCTATGCTATTTTCGTGCAACAACCACTGTCTGCTATATTCCAGTACTTACTACTTTCCCATTGCCACTGTCAGCCTACCTCTCTGCATAAAAAAGCATGAATGTGTTTTTATACCAAAATTTTTTGGAAATATTTTAAAGGTATTTCCCATCTCTTTCCCATTGCCACTGTCTGCCTACCTCTCAGCATAAAAAAGCATGAATGTGTTTGTATACCAAAATTTTTTGGAAATTTTTTAAAAGTGTTGAGGAACATAGAATGAGGCAGCTACAATGCCACCTTCCTGTCAGCATCTTTGAAGAAAGAAGCACAATTGCCTTTTTTAAGTGCTACAGCTTGTTCTCTTCATTTCCCTACAACAGGCAGGAATGTGACTTTTGAAAGGAACTTTATGGGACAGTAAAATTTTGATTGTTTATTTATCTGTGACCGAAATAACTTAAATACTGGAGATGCTGAGTTGCAGACAGGCACAAGAAAGCCTCAAACAAGTACGTTCTCAGCAAAAAGGCCTTCATCAGCATTCCAATGAAGGCCTTTTTGGCTTTATGCCTATCTGCAGCTCAACATCTCCCCTACATGTTGAGTATTAATCTAACCTTTTCATAATACTGTCATTAGTCCATCATGTATTTTCTATTGTTTGAAATAGCTGAAAACTAATTTGACCTCATACTGAAATTTACATGCAGAGAGATTCTGCAAGTGCTTCAGTAACACAGCACTCAGTTCCCAGAATCCTGACGATATGTAATGGAGAAACTTAATAGCATATATATTGATGCTATGTCACATTATAAATTACATTTTTGTCTCAAACAGGATGTTATATGACTATTTAACATTTTCTACTGTGGTATCTTTGAACTACTTTACCACAGAAACTGATAAATACATTCAAGAAATGTATATGGTTACTCAGCATAGGGATCTTAGGTGTATGTTGTAAGAATTACAGCCATTTGCTGTGTACAGTGACCTTGGAAACTGTTCCTCAGTTCCAGTATCCAAAAATGATGTTTTAGAGTGACTGAAGATTTTTGAAAATGGGGTAATAGCACTTCTAGATAAACTCGTAGATAAGCTACAGTTTAAATCTAAACAATTTGCTGCAGTTAGATTTTTAGTTATGCATCGCTGGCGGCAAAAAATGTGAAAAATGCTTTTTTCAATTTTCTCAGGAACAACCCAAGAAATAAACGGCACCTCCATAAACCACTTCAGGTGCACCATAGACAATATCGAATTCAAAAAAACTCACCATGTGGTTCATCAATGCAATACATAATGTTAACCCTTTGCTAAAAGTAACAACACTTTATCTAAAGACTCTTCCCAGACAGCACATACAGACTGAATACTTGATGCTCTTGAGGTTTCATTTTGTAGGAAAATAAATTCATGATTTTCTGTGGTTTCATGTTCCTATTGATACAAAAGACCATGCAGCACTAATTTCCTGCTATGGGGAAAAACTGACTTTTAGAATCACTTAACACTTCATCAAAATTATTTTGTCTACATGTACATCTACATCTACATGGATACTCTTCAAATCACATTCAAGTGCCTGGGAGAGGGTTCATCGAACCACCTTCGCAATTCACTACTATTCCAATCTTTTACAGTACACAGGAAGAATGAACACCTATATCTTTCTCTACCAGCTCTGATTTTCCTTATTTTATCATGGTGAACATTCCTCCCTATGTAGGTCAGTGTCAACAAAATATTTTCACATTCAGAGGAGAAAGTTGGTGATTGGAATTTCGTGAGAAGATTCTGTAATAAAGAAAAATGCATTTCTTTTAATGATTTTCAGCCCAAATCCTGTATCATTTCTGTGACACTCTCTCCCATATTTCACAATAATACAAAATGTGTTGCCTTTCTTTGAACTTTTTCAATGTACTCTGTCAGTCCTATCTGGTAAGGATCCCCACTCTGTTCAGCAGTATTCTAAAAGAGAATGGACAAGCAAAGTGTAGGCAGTTTACTTATAAGTCTGTTACATTTTCTAAATATCATGCCAATAAAATGCAGTCTTTGGTTAGTCTCCCCCACAACATTTTCTATGTGTTCCTTCCAGTGAATTTACAACTTTTATATTACACTGATTTATCATGTAACTGAAGTTTAACGAGCTCCTGTTAGCACTCATGTGGATGACCTCACACTTTTCATTATTTAGGTTCAACTGCCACTTTTCACACAATCAGATATCTTTTCTAAATCATTTTGCAGTTTATTTTTATCTTCTGATGACTTTATTAGTTGACAGATGTCAACATCATCTGCAAACAACTGACGTTGGCTACTCAGATTGTCTATCAAAACATTTATATAGATAAGGAACTGCAAAGGGGCCATAACACTACCTTGGGGAATGTCACAAACCCCTTCTGTTTTCCTCAATGACTTTCCATCAGTTACTATGAACTGTGACCTCTCTGGCAGGAAATCACAAATCCAATGACATAACTGAGATGATATTCCATAAGCACGCAATTTCACTATGAGCTGCTTTTGTGGGACAGTGTCAAAATCCTTCTGGTGATCAAGAAATATGGAATCCATCTGAAATCCCTTGTCAATAGCACTCAGCACTTCATGTGAATAAAGAGCTAGTTGTGTTTCACAGGAATGATGTTTTCTGAACCCATGTTGACCGTGTGTCAATAGACCATTTTCTTCAAGGTAATTCATAATGTTCAAACACAATATATATGTTCTAAAATCCTGCTGCATATCAACATTAACAATATGGGACTGTAATTAAGTGGATTACTCCTACTACCTTTCTTGAATATTGATGTGACTTGTGCAACTTTCCAGACTTTTGGTATAGATCTTTTATCAAGCGAACAGTTGTATATGATTGTTAAGTATGGAGCTAATGCATGAGTATACTCCAAAAGAAACCTAATTGGTATACAGTCTGGGCCAGAAAACTTGCTTTTATTAAGTGATTTATGTTGCTTCACTACTCTCGGGATATTTACTTCTACATTACTCATGAATAGGATTGGGGAGCAGAGAAGTTTGTGGCACAACATGACTAGAAGAAGGGATCAGTCAGTAGGACATGTTCTGAGGCATCAAGGAATCACCAATTTAGAATTGGAGGGCAGCATGAAGGGAAAAAATTGTAGAGGGAGACCAAGAGATGAATACACTAAACAGATACAGAAGGATGTAGGTTGCAGTAGGTACTGGGAGATGAAGAAGTTTGCATAGGATAGAGTAGCATGGAGAGCTGCATCAAACCAGTCTGAGGACTGAAGACCACCACCACAACAACAACAATATTACTCATGTTGACAGCTGTTCTTGATTCGAATTCTGGAATATTTACTTCGTCGTCTTTTGTGAAGGTATTTCAGAAGGTTGTGTTTAGTAACTGTGCTTTGGCAGCGCTGTCTTTGATAGTATCCCCATTGCTATCTTGCAGAGAAGACATTGATTGTTTCTTGCCACTAACATACTTCACATACAACCAGAATCTCTTCAGATTTTCTGCCAGGTTTTGATGCAAAGTTTTGTTATGAAAACTGTTATAAGCATCTGGCTTTGAAGTCCGCGCTAAAATTTAAGCTTCTGTAAAAGATCACCAATCTTGGAGATTTTGCGTCTGTTTATATTTGGAATATTTGTTGCATTGTTTCTGCAACAGTGTTCTAACCCATTTTGTGTGTTGTCAGTTAATATGGAGTGAGTGCCTTTTCCTGTTTGTGTAGTGCAACACTTGCTGGCAACCAAACAAAGCAGAAGTTGATATAAATACAAGATAATAATGACTTTTAGTCATTAAGGGCATCTACAAAGGCAGAAATAGCACATACTGAGCTGGGAGAATCAGATCTTACATATTGTATTTGTAGATGCAGAATCAGAAACAGAAGATACCACTAGAGAAAACTTTTGCTCCAGGTGATGGTACAATTGGTAAGGCAAGTACATCTGTGTTTCAGTTGACTGTAATACCAGTCATTTATTCTACGCCTTCATATTATGAACAATATTCACAAATTCATTTCCAAGTACTGATTTAAGCATTCTTCCTCTGTACAGGCACGATAATGGTACGGACTGTCAGTCACCATCAGCAGCACCTCATCATCTCTATGGACAGTGGTGAGATTGGTTAGAAATACAAAATTAGCCACAACTGCCAATGTTCTTAGAAGAAGAGGGTGTAGCCTCATGATTTTTCAATGAGGCTGGGGAAAATAAAATAATCTAACTGAAATGGGTTGGCTCACTAATAATATTACTGTAAAAATGAAATGTTAAGACAATCTGAAAATATATTCTGTAAGGCATAAATTGGTTGCAGTAAAGTGATACAATCATACACCAATGTCAAATAACAGCCCATTATTTACATGCAAAATATGGGATGATAAAAAAAATTCAATTCAGGAAGGAAGCACAAGAAGAAAGAGAAAATGCAGAGAAATCTTCTTTGTTAATGTCAACTTATTAGAGAAGAAATATGTGAGATGAGTAAATTATTAGTCAGGTATTTGAGGTCTTGCTTTAACAAACTGGCAACCTTTTTACAATGACAGCTTAAAGACATACTTGAAATTATCTATTCATCGAGAAATGTGCACCCAAATTCAGTTGCAATCAGGAATGCTCAGCTACTTTCAGCAGAGAAAGCATTTGGCTACTTTTAGCAGCAGGTTAAAAAATGCACAGGTATGAAGGGAGACACTAGTATATCATGCCATTCCGCGTATGGTTTGTTGAATGTAAGATGAGCTTCGGTTGTGTTTTTATTCGAGACGAATGCAGAGCTACACATGGAGTATGTACAAACATGTACCTATAGATGATGATGTAGTACTTTCTAATTCTTCTGATGAGAAGAATGGTTTGGTGTCTTTACTGCTGCAGAGGAAATGTTGGGAATTTCAAATATGGGTATAACTAGTACTTTTGTTCATGATACCTCCGCAGGTCAACACAAAGAGCTACTTGATTTTATTTGGCCAGTGAGGGGTTTCATCTGCAGAAAGATGCCATGCTGTTGAAAAATTATGAAGCAAAGACAGATCTGATGCAGACATAAGCAATTCTCAAGGAGACAGAAGAAAATAGAAGACTGATTTTAGAAAAAGCTTCTTAATGTATAAATTCTTTGTTGACCAAAAGTAAATAAAAAATGCTTTCTTTAGCATATCAGGCAAAGTATTTATAGGGAACTTATCTGTTTCCCATGTGGTCAACTAAGGTCTCACTCAGTGGAAAAAGTTAAATGAATAGGTTACATGGCACAGAAATGCATTGAGCCACAAAAAATAGCTTTGCTCTTTGTATGCATTGGAGATATCTTGAAATAAAGTTGGCATTGAGAAAGAGCTGTAGCAACAAATATCAGAGATGAGGAAGCATTGGAAAACAGTTTTAGCTGTCAGTCTTGAAGTGGTTCGGCATTTGCCAAAGCAGAGCAGCCCTTTCAGAGGTTTAAATTAAAGCCTTTACTTTTGTGTGGCAAAATTAGTGACATTCTTATACACCATTGACTCAATTGTCTTGCCACCACCTCACACTGATGGTGCATGCAAGATGTCAAGTCAGCTGATTCTCACATGGCATCGAAGATGAATTTTTGGTAATAAATGGAGCCAAAAAAGGGATCAAATAGTGAGTGATGTTAAAATAACAAGATAATTTTTATCATCTTTTGTCGTACTTCTGATGTTTTGAGCAGATGTCACAAATTATCAAATATGTAAAATTTAATTAGAGTGGTATGGATTTCTGTAAAAACTTCACTGACATTTTAACAATTGGAGATAAGATGGGCCAGGTGGTTTCTGAGGTAATACTGCAGAAAATCAAAAGTGATGGGTTGGATGTTTAAAATTGTCGATGTTTAAAATTGTACTAAAATGGCTGGAAAGTGTAGAGATATTCAATTGTGTTTGCAAGAAAATATGTTAGCATACTACATGTCATGCACTGCACATTCATTAAATTTGACTGAAGTAAACACTGCAAGTGCATAGAAAGTTATTTAAGATACAAAACACCTTGATTTATTCTTTGTATTACCTAGTAACAGATGCGAAATTATGCTGAAGTATGGGCCATTTATCTCTGAATTTACCAGAATTCTAGTAGATGGCCAACAAAGAGAGAAGCAGCAACAGTTGTGTAAAAACATCTTTATAAGGTACTCAGAGCTTTAAATTAACTTTTATCTTGTACATCATATATCACTGAGATGAAAACAGAAGCTACAAAGCTTCTGAAAAATGTCATTACTTTTGAATTTATTACAGCTCCTTTTTCTTGGTTCAAGCACCTAGCGAGAACTGATACTGCAAACAAAAGATAACAAAAATAAATTGCCAACACTGACCTATCTGACAAGCATGTCACAAATTTATTGAGGTGTTCCAGAAAACTAAAATTTTAATAGATATAATCGAAGAACCTAAGACCATAGCTGGAAAATTTCACATTGGATCCTCAATTCAAGGAATTGTGGAAACAGAAATAGAAGAGAATAGTTAATAAATAATTTGAAGACCACAGCTCAGATTGGATATGTGAAAAACGTTCCATAACACAGTCTAGAAATAATAGACAGGTATTTAGTGAACATAGGGACAGGTTTCGTGCATCAAAGAACATAAAGAATTTGTTTGGGCTTCTACATGGAGCTCAGCTGCAGACATAATAGGATGATGACAATGTTCAGGAAATGAAGTTAGTGGATATTAATAATAACCCCCTTGATAAGGATGAATTAATAACAGAACTGCAAGGTTTTAAATAATATGCTCTTAATTTACTGCCAACCATGAAAATACCAAACTCTGCAAAAATTTCGACCTCAATTTTTAAAAATGGACTACAGGAAGCATATCCAAATGTGACAATGGCTCATTTGTAAGGTCTTTTTTGCAACAATCCCCATTTCAAATGTAGCAAATGAAAGGAGTTTTAGTAAATTGTGTGGTGACTGTCAATAGCAGATAGACTATCTAGAAAAGAGTTTCCTAACCTTTCTTAGACCATTACCCATGAGTGCAAACAGACATTAGCTACCATGGCCCCTGGCATCTGCTGACCCCCCACCCCACCCCACATTATCACCAACTACAGCACATTACTAAACTGTAAAATGAAAGACTTTCACTGGAACACTTATTTTCAAAATGATGAAGGACATACGAATTCATGGTGCATCACAAGTGATATCCACAATTCCTTCTCAGATAAGAAAACCATCTATCCACAGTGAGCATAGACACTGTTACAAGTCATACTTATCCTTTATTACTCCTCTCCATTGTGGCACTTGCTTGACCTGAGCACTGCAACAGCATTTAAAATCAAACAAATTCAGACGTGTGCACTATACTGGCTGTTTGTAAACCACTTGATTGCTGTGCCCCTTGCTTTTTAACTAACTACTTAAATAATGATAATAATAATAATAATAATAATAATAATAATAATAATAATAATAATAACAATGTTTACAGCACTATAGTACAGCTTATGTTACTGCTGTTTTGCTGTGTTGTGCTGCAAATTAATTCATTTATCTGTTCTGAAGTGAGTAATGAAGCAATTTATGGGCTACTGTAGGTACTACCTACAACTTGAAGAAAAAGAAGAAGAAGATTTCTTGAGATATTTAGCCATTGTTATGAATATGTCTTCACTTTTTTCATAAGCCATGTAATGAACAAAGCACAGGATATGTACGTAGTTGGTGGACTATGTGTGGAACCTGTAACCTCCACTGCATAAATGCCAGCAATTGAGAAAGAGTAATTATTGGTATCATATGATAAATATTATGGTCTTACAACATTGTGATGATATTAATGATCGTTTTGAAAATAACTGACACAGAAATATTTAAATTGCTTAGTTTATAGCCATCAGAAAATTTCATTTTATCCTACAGGGAGTAATTAACCCCAGGTTGAAAACCACTGATCTAGAGAGTGCCTAAACTACATCTACATGACTACTCTGCAATTGACATTTAAGTGCTTGGCAGAGGGTTCATCGAACCACAATCATACTATCTCTCTACCATTCCACTCCCTCACAGCGCGTGGGAAAAATGAACACCTAAACCTTTCTGTTCGAGCTTTGATTTCTCGTATTTTATTTTGATGATCATTCCTACCTATGTAGGTTGGGCTCAACAAAATATTTTCTCATTCAGAAGAGCAAGTTTGTGACTGAAATTTCATAAAAAGATCTCGCAATGACGAAAAATGTCTTTGCTGTAATGACTTCCATCCCAATTCGCGTATCATATCTGCCACACTCTCTCCCCTATTACGTGATGATACAAAACAAGCTGCCATTTTTTGCACCCTTTCAATGTCCTCCATCAATCCCACCTGGTAAGGATCCAACACCGCGCAGCAATATTCTAACAGAGGACGAACGAGTGTAGTGTAAGCTGTCTCTTCATTGGACTTGTTGCATCTTCTAAGTGTCCCGCCAATGAGAAGCAACCTTTGGCTCACCTTCCCCACAATATTATCTATGTGGTCTTTCCAACTGAAGTTGTTCATAATTTTAACATCCGGGTACTTAGTTGAATTGACAGCCTTGAGAATTGTACTATTTATCGAGTAATCGAATTCCAACGGATTTCTTTTGGAACTCATGTGGATCACCTCACATTTTTCATTATTTAGCGTCAACTGCCACCTGCCACACCATACAACAATCTTTTCTAAATCGCTTTGCAACTGATACTGGTCTTCCGATGATGTTACTAGACGGTAAATTACAGCATCATCTGTGAACAACCTAAGAGAACTGCTCAGATTGTCACCCAGGTCATTTATATAGATCAGGAACAGCAGAGGTCCCAGGACACTTCGCTGGGGAACACCTGATATCACTTCAGTTTTACTCGATGATTTGCCGTCTGTTACTACAAACTGCGACCTTCCCGACAGTAAATCACGAATACAGCCGCACAACTGAGACAATACCCCATAGGCCCGCAGCATGAATAGAGGTCACTAGTGGGGAACGGTGTCAAAAGCTTTCTGGAAATCTAGAAATATGGAATCAACTTGAGATCTCCTGTCGATAGCGTCCATTACTTCGTGAGAATAAAGAGCTAGTTCGTTGCACAAGAACGATGTTTTCTGAAGCCATGCTGATTACATATCAATAGATCGCTTCCTTCGAGGTGATTCATAATGTTTGAATACAGTATATGCTCCAAAACCCTACTGCAAACTGACATCAATGATATAGGTCTGCAGTTAGATGGATTACTCCTACTACCCTTCTTAAACACTGGTGCTACCTGCGCAATTTTCCAATCTGTAGGTACAGATCTATAGGTGAGAGAGCAGTTGTATATGAGTGCTAGGTAGGGAACTATTGTATCAGCGTAATCTTAAAGGAACCTAATCGATATACAATCTGGGCCTGAAGACTTGCCCGTATCAAGCGATTTGAGTTGCTTCACAACCCCTAAGGTATCTACTTCTAAGAAACTCATGCTAGCAACTGTTCGTGTTTCAAATTCTGGAATATTCCATTCGTCTTCCTTGGTGAAGGAATTTCGGAAAACTGCGTTCAATAACTCCGCTTTAGCAGCACAGTCGTTGGTAACAGTACCATCGGCACTGTGCAGCGAAGGTATTGACTGCGTCTTGTCGCTTGTGTACTTTACATATGACCAGAATTTCTTTGGATTTTCTACCAAATTTCAAGACAATGTTCCATTGTGGAACCCATTAAAGGCATCTCGCATTGAAGTGGTGCAATGCTCAGTGGTATTGTCTTTAACTCTATTTGCTCTCACCACTGTGTCACTAGTGAATTTTAACTTGGAATCAGTGTATCTGTATTCCATAAATTGGCCAGGTGTGATTATATTCACTAAGTATAGTGCCTTGTTCCCACAGCTGAATTTGGTAACATCATCAACAATGTAGGAAAACATAGATTGCTATTTACCATAAAGAGGAAATGTCAATTTGCAGACAGGCACAATTAAAATACACTTATATAAAGCTTGTGATGACAGCCTTTATCAGTAAGACACATATTCACAGCACATACAAGTAAGCAAACCTCATGCACATATGACTGCCAAGTGCAGAGTCTCAGGCTGGAATGCTACTATGATGTGGGATGCAACCATCAATCTGAGAGGGCGGGCAAGGGAAAGGGGTGGTGGGGAGAGTGATGAAACCTGTCTATTGGAGTGTGCATGGACTAGACTGCCAACAGGTGCAGTGTCAGGACGATGGGGGAAAAAAGGAGCAAAATAAGGAGAAGAGTAGGGAAAGACAGTTGGAAATAAACAAGATGGGAGATGAGAATGGCGAGGAGATGATGGGTAGAGGGGGTGAAAAACTACTGTGTGGAGGATGTTGGTATGGTATGTTACCACTGGTTGAGGCTGGCATTATTATGGAAGCAGAGACTGTGTTCTAAGGATAACTCCCATCTGCATGGCTCAGAAAAGCTGGTGATGGAGGGAAAGATCCAGATAGCTGGGGTAGTGAACCAGCCATTGACATCAGGTGTGATGTTCAGCTGCTTGTTGCGCCACCGGGTGCTCTACTTTGGTCTCAGCCACAGTTTGGCATCTTGCTGGACAGCTGGTTGGTACTCTTACCAATATAAAAATCTGTGCAACAGTTGCCACACAGCTGGTAAATGATGTAGCTGCTCTCACAGGAGACCCGACACTTTGTGAGGAAAGCATAAACCTGTGACAGTACTGGAATAGGAAGTGCTGGGTGGGTGGATTGTGCAGGTTTTGCACCTCGGTCTTCAACAACAATAAGATCCTTATGACAAGCATTTGGGATTGGGGACAGCATAGGGATGGACGAGGATGTTGTGGAAGTTGGGTGGGTGATTGAACATGACCTTAGGAGGGGTGGGAAGTATCTCAGGGAGGGTGCCCCTCATTTGAGGGCACAATGATAGGTAATCAGCATACAGAACAATGGAGGTTTAATTGGAGGTTTTGTCACTGCAGATATGCAGTCCATGGATGGCCAGGGTGTACAGGAAGGATTTTTTGGTGTGAAATGGATGACAGCCCTCAAAATGCTTTAATGTGGACAGAGGTGGAGCTGAAGCCATCAGAGATGAGGTGGTCAACATAGAGGAAGGTGGCACACTGGACTGAGGAACACCACCTAAAGTAGATGGGAGAGAAGGTGTCGAGGTTGTGAAAGAACAAAGATAGGGTGTCTTGGGCCTGAGCCCAGATCATGAAGACACGGGTTGTGCCAGTGTGAGTTGAGTAGTGAAAAGGGGATAATGGTATTCATAGTAGAGCAGCAGATGTTCTTTATGGAAAGTTATGTGACAGCAAAGTCACAGAAAAAGTATGGACAGTTGCTTGCTGAGAAGTTTAATGGTATCAAAGTGCCAGCAAAGAGGGTCACGCAATGCTCAGTCTGAACATGGCATCATACATGACCTGTTATGACCAAGTCAAAAAACATTCCAAAACATTCCCACACACCTGAAAACATTGCTCAGTTCACCAGAAAATGCTTTAAGGTCCTACCAAATCAATCCAGAGCCTATCACAAGAGACTGGCAGACCACACTGATCATGCAGAAAAATACTACACCTGGATCTGCACATGCATCCCAACCAAATGTCTATTGTTCATGTATTACAACCAGCAGATGCTTCTCAACTCTTCCAGTCTTGTGAGTGAAAGCATGCTGCATGTTTTATTCAAAATATGTTAGCTAATGAATTGGGATGCATACATGGTAATTTTCCATGTGTTGGTTCTTCATGAAAGTTCCTTTGAGGACTAAACATTGATATGTCATTCTGGTAATTTCTTAAATACCTGCTACATGCTTTTCCATTTCTCCAAGTTATCCATTGACTATGTTTCACTGACACGAACATTGTTGGTTACTTTTTCCATTAACCATCAGTAATTCACTTCCCACTGAAGTATCCATCACTATTTTTATATTGTGAATTTCTCGAGAGATTTTCCCTACTTATTCTAGTACTTTTGTGTCAACTAATTTACTTCAGTTGTGCCTTGTTAGCAGACCAAGTGTTAAATTCTTCTATACTTCTATTGTGTAGATCTACTTTTGTTCAATAGTGATATTTTCCATTTCACTACTTACACACTGAATTGTGTTAAGCAATTCATTCAGATTTTTCCAAACATCCCCTAATCCTGTGCAATGTTGTTGCACAAATTCCAGTAAACATGTGTATGTATGCTTTAGTATGTTAATTTCCTCAGCTAAATGTTTTGTAATATTTCCGGTCTCTTTGCAATCTTAGTGACTTCAACTATATGTTATAGAATCATTTCACTTTGCGTTGTGCCATAGCTTCCTGATGAGCCAAAAGTACCCTGATGTCAGTCACAATAGTACTTTGCTAGTTCATAATTCCAGTACTCTCAGCTGAAAAAGCAATTTGCTGACTCATAAGTTAATTCTGATGATTCATGATAGCATCTGACTTTTGCAATAAAGCATTTAAAATATTGTGAGCTGGACAAGCTGTTGCCACAGTTATGCTAGAGCCAAAGATTCCTCAACTAATTGATCTGATCTGGATTTTAAATTATCCATTTACAAATGTGTTTTACTAGCACACAACTACAGGAAAAATCACTAAAGTTGGGTCTTTTTGATAAAGCTACTAGTAATACTGTCATCACTGATGACATTATTAAGCAATAATAATGACACATGATGTCTGGTATACAACACAGTCATGTAGTGGATGGCAGATTTTTTTTAATTTTTTTATGGCCGGCACTAAAGTTCAAACTATTGAAACTGTCAGTGTGCAGCTTTGAAAACTTAATTGCACCACATTGAAGTGTGAGGCACTCTATTGCTTGATACAGAAAACATACCTGGAAAGGTGTAATTGTGCCTGTGTGAAGTTGTCTGCTTCACCACTGCTTTGCTTCAACCCTTTGTATTTCCCATTGGAAAAGTGCTTGCATGAATTGCATGCAACAGAAAATGAATTGGCATTAGAATAAAACACTTAATGTCATTTTCTTTAAATCCTAGAATGGATGCCAAATTTAATGTCAGTCTGCCTTTCTCATTGTATTTGGTGCTAATAATGTTAAAACTCATAATAGTGTAAATAAACATTTCCAGAATGAAATGTTTACTCTGTAGTAGTGCGTGTGCCAATTTGAAACTTCCTGGCAGATGAAAACTGTGTGCCAGACAAAGGCTCAAACTTGGGACCTTTGTCTTTCACTAACACATTTGGAAGGTAGGAGACAAGGTACTGGCAGAAGTAGGGCTGCGAGTGCAAGTTGTGCTCTGGTAGCTCAGATGGTAGAGTACTTGCCCACAAAAGGCAAATGTCCCAAGTTTGAGTCTTGGTCTGGTACACAGTTTTAATCTAAATAAACTTTGTCACTTCATGGTCATTCATTCACTTTTGGCACTGATGCTGAGTTCCCTGAGAAACTCTATTGGCTAACTGGGATAGTGCCTCCTAACACACCCCCAATTTACCACACCTCCAAATAGTCACCACCTGCAGCAGTGACATATCTTGCCAATCTGAAGTTACAAGAAAAGCTGATTAGTTATCACTGATTCCATGCTCTTATCTGATCACATCGATAAAAGCCTTCCAAGGAGCTGAGTCACATTTGTGGATGACTGCATATTAAGTAGTTGTTGTTGTTGTTGTCTTCAGTCCTGAGACTGGTTTGATGCAGCTCTCCATGCTACTCTATCCTGTGCAAGCTGCTTCATCTCCCAGTACCTACTGCAACCTACATCCTTCTGAATCTGCTTAGTGTACTCATCTCTCGGTCTCCCTCTACGATTTTTCCCCTCCACGCTGCCCTCCAATGCTAAATTTGTGATCCCTTGATGCCTCAAAACATGTCCTACCAACCGATCCCTTCTTCTAGTCAAGTTGTGCCACAAACTTCTCTTCTCCCCAATCCTATTCAATACCTCCTCATTAGTTACGTGATCTATCCACCTTATCTTCAGTATTCTTCTGTAGCACCACATTTCGAAAGCTTCTATTATCTTCTTGTCCAAACTAGTTATCGTCCATGTTTCACTTCCATACATGGCTACACTCCAAACAAATACTTTCAGAAACGACTTCCTGATACATAGATCTATATTCGATGTTAACAAATTTCTCTTCTTCAGAAACGCTTTCCTTGCCATTGCCAGTCTACATTTTATATCCTCTCTACTTCGACCATCATCAGTTATTTTACTTCCTAAATAGCAAAACTCCTTTACTACTTTAAGTGTCTCATTCCCTAATCTAATTCCCTCAGCATCACCCGATTTAATTTGACTACATTCCATTATCCTCGTTTTGCTTTTGTTAATGTTCATCTTATATCCTCCTTTCAAGGCACTGTCCATTCCGTTCAACTGCTCTTCCAAGTCCTTTGCCGTCTCTGACAGAATTACAATGTCATCGGCGAACCTCAAAGTTTTTACTTCGTCTCCATGAATTTTAATACCTACTCCGAATTTTTCTTTTGTTTCCTTTACTGCTTGCTCAATATACAGATTGAATAACATCAGGGAGAGGCTACAACCCTGTCTAACTCCTTTCCCAACCACTGCTTCCCTTTCATGCCCCTCGACTCTTATTACTGCCATCTGGTTTCTGTACAAATTATAAATAGCCTTTCGCTCCCTGTATTTTACCCCTGCCACCTTTAGAATTTGAAAGAGAGTATTCCAGTCAACATTGTCAAAAGCTTTCTCTAAGTCTACAAATGCTAGAAACGTAGGTTTGCCTTTTCTTAATCTTTCTTCTAAAATAAGTCGTAAGGTCAGTATTGCCTCACGTGTTCCAACATTTCGACGGAATCCAAACTGATCCTCCCCGAGGTCTGCATCTACCAGTTTTTCCATTCGTCTGTAAAGAATTCGCGTTAGTATTTTGCAGCCGTGGCTTATTAAACTGATAGTTCGGTAATTTCCACATCTGTCAGCACCTGCTTTCTTTGGGATTGGAATTATTATATTCTTCTTGAAGTCTGAGGGTATTTCGCCTGTCTCATACATCTTGCTCACCAGCTGGTAGAGTTTTGTCATGACTGGCTCTCCCAAGGCCATCAGTAGTTCTAATGGAATGTTGTCTACTCCGGGGGCCTTGTTTCGACTCAGGTCTTTCAGTGCTCTGTCAAACTCTTCATGCAGTATCGTATCTCCCATTTCGTCTTCATCTACATCCTCTTCTATTTCCATAATATTGTCCTCAAGTACATCGCCCTTCTATAAACCTTCTATATACTCCTTCCACCTTTCTACCTTCCCTTCTTTGCTTAGTACTGGGCTGCCATCTGAGCTCTTGATATTCATACACGTGGTTCTCTTCTCTCCAAAGGTCTCTTTAATTTTCCTGTAGGCAGTATCTATCTTACCCCTAGTGAGATAAGCTTCTACATCCTTACATTTGTCCTCTAGCCATCCCTGTTTAGCCATTTTGCACTTCCTGTCGATCTCATTTTTGAGACGTTTGTATTCCTTTTTGCCTGCTTCATTTACTGCATTTTTATATTTTCTCCTTTCATCAATTAAATTCAATATTTCTTCTGTTACCCCTAGGATTTCTAACACCCCTCGTCTTTGTACCTACTTTATCCTCTGCTGCCTTCACTACTACATCCCTCAGAGCTACCCATTCTTCTTCTACTGTATTTCTTTCCCCTATTCCTGTCAATTGTTCCCTTATGCTCTCTCTGAAACTCCGTACAACCTCTGGTTCTTTCAGTTTATCCAGGTCCCATCTCCTTAATTTCCCACATTTTTGCAGTTTCTTCAGTTTTAATCTACAGGTCATAACCAATAGATTGTGGTCAGAGTCCACATCTGCCCCTGGAAATGTCTTACAGCTTAAAACCTGGTCCCTAAATCTCTGTCTTACCATTATATAATCTATCTGATACCTTTTAGGATCTCCAGGGTTCTTCCACGTATACAACCTTCTTTCATGATTCTTAAACCAAGTGTTAGCTATGATTAAGTTGTGCTCTGTGCAAAATTCTACTAGGCGGCTTCCTCTTTCATTTCTTAGCCCCAATCCATATTCACCTACTATGTTTCCTTCTCTCCCTTTTCCTACACCTGAATTCCAGTCACCCATTACTATTAAATTTTCGTCTCCCTTCACTATCTGAATAATTTCTTTTATTTCATCGTACATTTCTTCAATTTCTTCATCATCTGTAGAGCTAGTTGGCATATAAACTTGTACTACTGTAGTAGGTGTGGGCTTCGTATCTATCTTGGCCACAATAATGCGTTCACTATGCTGTTTGTAGTAGCTTACCTGCATTCCTATTTTCCTATTCATTATTAAACCTACTCCTGCATTACCCCTATTTGATTTTGTGTTTATAACCCTGTAGTCACCTGACCAGAAGTCTTGTTCCTCCTGCCACCGAACTTCACTAATTCCCACTATATCTAACTTTAACCTATCCATTTCCCTTTTTAAATTTTCTAACCTACCTGCCCGATTAAGGGATCTGACATTCCACGCTCCGATCCGTAGAACGCCAGTTTTCTTTCTCTAAGTAGTAATGTTGCTCAATACTGCTCAAGCTGTGACTATTCTGAATGTGTATTTATGTCTAAATACTGGTCAGTAGCCATACAGAGAAGAAGTTGTTAACCCTGACCCCATGTAAGAACTTCAGGGAAACTTAAGAAAATATTTTGGTTAATACTTGTATTATATTTAACAGTGGGTCAATCTGATTTTACAGTGAGATGTCATAATAACTTTAAAAACTGAACTGCTCATTTGTAGTAAGGAAAAAATAATTAACATAAGATAATTGATTGTTATAGACTCCATATTTGTATTAGATTTCATAGATATGATAAATTAACACACAAAGACTTATCAAAATGGAAGGAACAATGTTGCTAGTTTTTATAACATTAATAATAAAAGGGACAGAAACCAAACATAAAATTATAACAGTCAGTGGAATGATAATGCAGGAACCACAATAACCACTTCAATCACAGAAACACAAGAAGTAAAATTACAGATTTCATCTTGCATGTGCAAACTGTAATTGTAACAATATTATGAAACTGATGGTGTTGCTTGCCATATGGCAGAGATACTAAGTCGCAGGTAAGCACAACAAAAAGACTATCACACAGTAAGCCACACACATGAACACAGTCTTGGCAGCTGAACAGGAACTGTGCTCCACAATGGCAATATCAGCCAGTTAACTAATCTGCAGACCATAATTGGATGAATAATAGTAGTGTTGATAATGAGCATCTGAGTGGAACAACTGTATGTACCACATTCAGAAATCTGCATTTGACTCATCTTGGCCACAAATATTCAGTCAAAGAATGGCAAGGGGAGAAGCATGACAAGATTAACTAAATATGATGTGACAAGTGTAGCGATCTTGGGAACAGTTCATAGCTGACAACACAAACTGTAACACGGAAAATAATCAATTTTGACAATATAATGTAAATGAATAGATAAAAAAGTCTACTCACAAAGTGGCAGCAGGACAACACAAATATAAAAAGGCTTTACTTCTGTAACCTCTTGGTGCCAGTGGCTCCATTTTCTGGGAGATGGGTTAATGGGTTAAAGAGGGAGGGAGGAAGGTGAAGGGAAAGAAACTGGAGAGGTTTAAGAATCAGACCTAGGGGTCGGAGAAGTCACCCAGAACCTCAGGTCAGGTGAGACTTAGTGGATGGGATATCAAGGAAAGATTAATTACTGGGGACAGTACTGGATGAAATTTGAAAACCTGAGAGCTGTGGAGATTTTAGAAGTTGGTATCTGGGAAGAATCCAGATGACACCTGTAGGGAAAGAGGAATTGACATCACAACTGTAACATTGTAGAGCATATTCAGCAGCAGGATATTGTGTATTGCCAGTATATACCCTCTGCATTTGCCTATTCAACCTAACTGACTAACTGGTATTAGTCAATGCTGTTGTAAAAGGCCTAACAGTGTTTGTGTAACAGGTGATAAACGACACATGTTGTTTCACAGGTTGCCCTCCCTTTTATATTATTCATTTTGCCAATTACAGGGCTGCTATAGGCGTTGGTAAGAGGGTACATAGGGCAACTTGCAGCAGGGACAGAGGGACAGGGACAGAGGGACAGTCACAGGTGTAGGAGCCATGGGGTACGGAGGTACGGAGATGGGGACAGAAGGAGTATCAAGTCTGATAAGAATATTGTGGAACTGTCTGTCTGCTTAGCTAAGTGGTAACATGTTTACCTATCATGAAGGTTGGAGATTTTCTCTGCTTGTGGACTGTTGTTGTGTTGTTATCATCATCATTTCATCATCATTGGCACAAAAGTTGCCCAATGTTTCATCACATGAAATAAGACGTGCAACTCAGTGGCTGAACTTTCCCAGATGGGATCCCTCCTGCCATCAATGCCACATGATGAAATTGGAAGAGTGACAAAAAGCTGTTCTAGGTGTGGCAGGCAAAATCTCAGACAGAATGTATCTCATTTCAGGGTATGATTTTAGGATGTCATTGCCTTGTTGAAGTACCTGATTACTACATCAAGACCAGGATAACACTGAGTAACATGCGATGTGTTCTGAAG
Organism: Schistocerca gregaria; assembly: GCF_023897955.1. NCBI lineage: Eukaryota > Metazoa > Arthropoda > Insecta > Orthoptera > Acrididae > Schistocerca > Schistocerca gregaria. The sequence continues at coordinate 51,601,835 of NC_064927.1, forward strand.
CTGTTCTTTTGCAGTGATCGGCTGTACCAGGATAGGATGTGACGGCTTGGGAAACCTGCTTTTGATCTAGGCTGGTGGGGTAATTGCAACCAGTCTAGGTTGATGTGAGAATGGTGGGGTGATGTTATAAATAATCCGTATCTGAACAAATATGTTTGCCTCAAATACCAACATTGTATGGGAGGGAACATTTAACATTGGAAGGATGACAACCACCAAAATGTAAGTACTGTCATTTGTCAGTAGGGATAATGTGGGCAGAAGTGTGTAGATGGCCTTCAGTGAGGGTGAAATGACCATCAAGGAAAGTGGCATGGGATTCAGAAAAGGACCATGTGACATTTAATTGGGAGAACATCTTTGGAGATGGCAGGAATTTTAATGTGTCAGCCTCACCATGAGTCCATAAGGCAAAGATGTTATCAATGTACCTAAACCAAATCAAGGGCTGGAAACTTGTGAATTTCAGGAAAGCCCCCTCCAAGTGGCCCATGAAAAGGTTGCCATAGGAAGGAGCTGTCCATTCTCATACTTCATATAGACCACTTTTCTGGCAAGAAATTCTCATCCACTCCTTATCTCTTGTTAACTATTGTCTGTTCTCATGATTTTTGTATGATTTTTTCTGATTTTTAAAAAAACATTTCCTTAATTTTCTTCCATTTGTCAATCTTTTTCACCCTCTGCTTCTCATTTTTTGTCACTCCCACCATTTCTAAGACTGCATACTGTCGTCCCTGGCCATGATGAATTGCATGTTACATCCACTCTTTCCATAATGCAGTATCAAAGCTATCGTCCCATATACTGTTTCTTGAAACCTGCTTGACTCTTTGAGTTACTCCAACAGGCCTAACATTGAAACTCTGTTTCTGGATGTAATCCTGCATTACACTGGGCTCTTTTACAGCAATATAGCAATCTCTTGCTGTTGCCTTGCTTATCTGTGATCTACATGGCTCATCTGCCAATTTCCACTCCACCAGACTTTCTCCTTCTATGAAGTCCTGCTGCTATGTGCCCCTCATGTTTCCTTTTACAGTATTATCTCCCAATCTGACTTCAAACTGCAACAACATGATAGTCCTCACCACTAAAATCTATCCCTCCTCCTCCTAAACTACAACAGTGATGCTTCCTTTCGTGTTCCTCTGCAACTCCCTAAACAGTGACACCATCAGCCACCACTACTATCCTACAAACTGAGCTTGGCCAACCTTGTTAATGTACCACAGCCTTTGCCACTGCTTCCACAATCAATAATAACTCAATCACAAGAACTCGTCAAAACAGTACAGAATTCTCAGCCTCTCACCTAAAGCACTCTCCCCTCCTGAATTATGTGTATTATCTAAGGGACTCACTTTCAGATCTAAGCCTGCATTTAATCATGCTGCTATGTTGAAGATACCACTTTCCTTCACACACAATGTCAACTAGAATTATCACTTGTCAACCCAATCCCAAAATCTTTTCATAAGCGTACCTGACATTGAGCCCTGTTATAAACAGTTCTGATCAAGAACCAAACTTGGTCCACAACCACTACCTCAAAATCATCCCTTACCTCACCCCTCACCAGCCTTCCAAGAATTCCTCACATCCAGTATTGTTTCACGATCTACATCTACATGGCTACACTGCAAACCACATTCAAGTGCCTGGCAGAAGGTTCATCCTTCCTCAGTTTTCTACAACATGACCCTAACCTGTCTCCTGTAGAACTCCAGGCTATGTTCTCCAAAGGCAAATGACTCCACCATTATCCCCCTAGCAGACAAACCATCTACCACTGTGGTGCTTGACTGACAGAAGCATGTTGGTGAAGGTTTGTGCCAGCTATCTGCCACCTTTACACACAGCATCTGCTATCATGATTCTATTCCTGTTATTCAAACTGATCCACAGTCCCTCCTTAAAACCTCACACACCTCACAAAGACTAATATTGCAATCCATAGAACTTCTTGCACCACCCAAACCACACACCCCCACATTTTACCTTCTTCCTTAAATCCACAAAACCATTTGTCATGACCATCCTGTAGTTACTGGCTTCAAAGCATCCACTCAATGTATATCTGCATTAATGGACCAGTAGCTGCAACCAATAGTACAAAGACTTCCTTTCTATATTAAAGATAACAACAATTTCCTAGTTCATCTGAAATCCATACCAATCCCACTCCAATAATAAATCTTGCTTGTCACTGTTGACGCTATCTCCCTCTGGACCAAAATCCCCATGAGCATGGTCTTCCTGATCCTGGATATTTCCTCAGTCAGTGTCCACCTGATTCAAAACCTATGACATTCTTCCTGCTTACCTTAATTTCATACTTACCAGCAACTACTTCACCTTTGAGTGGTAGATGTACTATCAGGCCACGTGTACGGTCACAGGAACCAGGATAACTCCTCATATGCCAAAGTTATCATGATCTGCTTGTATGGGCCTTTCCTGTAATCCATAAGAATCCAGTCCCTACTTTGGTTTAGATATGTTGATGACATCTTTACCACATGAACTCATGCTGAGGCTGACCTGCTAAAATTCCTGGTGTTTCTAAATACCTTCTCCCAATTACATTTCACATGGTACTCTTCTGAATTCCATGCCACTTAACTTGATGTTCATCTGATCTTCACTGAAGGCCAGCTACAGGTGTCAGTCCATATTAAACTCACTAACAAACAACAGTACTTACATGTTGACAGTTGCCATCCTTTCCAGGTCAAACGTTCCATTCCATACAGCCTTGACATTCAGGGCAAACATATTTGTTTGGATGCAGACATTTTACACCACCATTCTCACCTCAGCTTTCACTTGATGTGATTACCCCAGCAGCCTAGTTCAAAAGCAGGTTTCCCAGGCTATCACATTCAATCCTGGTACTGGTAATTGCTCCAAAAAAACAACTTTTGAGCATATCACTTGTCAGCCAGTATTATCCTGGTCTGGAATGTAGTAATCAGCTACTTCAACAAGGCCATGACTTCCTAAAACCATGCTCGGACGTCAGATCCATTCTGTCTGAGATATTGGCCACCATACCTAGAATAGCTTTTCATTGTTCTCTCAATTTCTGCAATATTCTTGTAAGACTCTATGCTCCATCTGCACCCATATCCCTACCCTGTGGCTCCTAGCACTGTGACAGTCCCTGGTGCTAGACTTTCCCTATGCATGCTCCTGCCACCACTTATACCAGCTCTGTAACTAGCAAAACATATACCATCAAAGGGAGATCCCTCTGTGGAGCACCATATCGGCTGTTACGTAAACAATGTTTGGCCTTTTGCATCAGCATGAATAGCACCTAGTTGGCAGGATGAATGGGCATATGCAGGAAGTGTATACCAGTAACACACAATACCCTGTTGCAGATCATGCTCTACAACATGACGGTTATGACCTCAGTGCACACTTGTGCCACTGCAATTGTTCCCCCAGACACCAGTTTCTCAGCACTCTGCAGGTGGGGACTAGAGCTACAAAATATTCTTGATCCTTGCCATCCATCTGGGCTTAATTTACATAAATACCTTCCATTTTAGCATTTCTTCACATTAACTAGTCCTTTCCTCATTCCATTTTACTTTCCTACATCTTTCACTCTCTGACCTGCCTACTTTTTGCTGTCCCCTCCCATCACAATGCATTCAGCTCTTCACTCTTATTAAATGATGCATGGTGTTTTCATAGAAAACTGTGTCTTGCATACTACCATGTCCTCCACCTCGATGCTCCCAGGTTTTGATTTCTTCCGGTGCATTTCCCAGCAATCCACCTTTCCTTCTCATCCTGTTCATTAAGTCTCCTCAGACCCAGGGTTTTGGGCATCTTTTCTGAACTCAACCCCTTTTCCTAAACCTCTCCAGTTCCTTTCCTTTCACCCCTCTACCTTCTCCATCAACCCTTCTCCCAGGAGGAGGAGCTACTATCTCCAGAGTCATGCATAAGTAAAAGCCATTTTTTTTTTTTTTTTTTTTTTTTTTGAGTGTTTTCCTGCCACCTATTGGTGAGTAGCTTTTTATCTGCCCAATGATAACATAAACTGTCACTTCATCACAAATTGTGTTGCAGGCAGGTTCACATTCTATAGTGGGAGCCATAACTACTATTGTAACAACAGACATAGGTGACACAGCAAATGTTATTTCCCACGGCCGGTTTCAAAAATCATGTCATGCCCAATTTGCTGATCAATTGTTGTAGGATCATAGTAGTGATAGGCACAGTGCACAATCTCAGATATTTAACTGACAGACCTGTGTTTTAGTAGTGGTAGTGATATAGCAATGATGGAAATGTTGCACATAGTCAAGGCATTAATCATGGACTGTCCGATAGGCATTCATTTCTTATGTGAGAAGAAGGCTATGGTATGTGCCCTCCATGTACATACTGGCTGGAGTCACCCAAGATTTGTAAAGGGTGCTTCCGGATGCCATGAAGGGTACAGAGTGCAGCCAACTGCAGGTGGTGGCTCATGTCGGCACTAATGACATGTGTCGCTATGGATCGGAAGACATTCTCTCCGGTTTCTAGCAGCTGTCTCAGTTGGTGAAGACTGTCAGTCTTGCTAGCAAGAGCTCCCCATCTGCAATATTGTTGACGGGACTGATCGTGGACCTTTAGTACAGAGCCGACTGAAGGCTCAGACGGTTCTACGACAGTGTGAGCAGCAGATTCCTCAACTTGCACCATAGGGTGGTTGGGTTTTGGGTTCTACTAAGCAGGTCAGGTGTCCACTACACACAGGAGGTGGCTACATGGGTAGCAGGTGCTGTGTGGCATGGGCTGGGTGATTTTTTAGGTTTAGACAGTCTTAGGAAAGATTATAAAGGGATACAGTCTCAAAGGGTACAGGGCAAAGAAACATTGAGAATCGACCAATCAACAGTCAGTATTGCAGTTGTAAATTGTCATAGCTGTGTTGGAAAAGTGCCAGATCTTCAAAGCCTGACAGAAAGCACTGAAGCTGAAATAGTTATAGGAACAGAAAGGTGGCTAAAGCTGGAGATAAATTCTGCCAAAATTTTTACATAGACACAAACCATGTTCAGAAAGGATACATTTAATAAAGTAGGTAGTGGTGTGTTTATGTCTGTTCATAGTAGTTTATCTTGTAGTGAAGTTGAAATAGATAGTTCCGGGAAACTGCTATGGGCAGAGATTATACTCAACAGCCGTACCAAAATAATAATTGCCTCCTTCCACCGACCCCCCAACTCAGATGATATAATAGCTGAACAGTTCAAAGAAAACTTGAATCTCATTACAAATAAGTGCACCATTCATATAATTATAATTGGCGAAGATCTACCCTCGATTTGTTGGCAAAAATATATTTTCAAAGTTGGTGGTAGAGAGAAAACATCTTCCGAAGTTGTACTAAATGATTTCTCTGTGAATTACTCTGAACAGTTAGTTCATGAGCTCACATGAATTTTAAAATGTTGCAAAATCACACATGACCTCTTAGCCACAAATAATCCTGATCTAATTGAGCGTGTCATGGCGGATACAGGAATTAGTGAACACAAGGTCATTGTAGTGAGGCTTAAAACCATATCAATCAAAACCACTAAAAATAAATGCAAAATATATCTATTTAAAACAGAAGATAAAAATTTGACTAATGCCTTCTGAAGAGAGAGTCCCCATTCCTTCCAAGCTAACTGCATAAGTGTAGATCAGACATAGCTCAAATTCAAAGATACAGTATCAACAGCAATAGATAGATTGATTGATACTGCATAAGTTAATAAGAGGTGGGACTGATCCACCATGGTACACAAAACATGTCAGAACACTGTTGCAAAAGCAACAAAAAAAGTATACCAAATTCAGAAGAACTCAAAATCCTCAAGACTGGCTAAGTTCCACAGAAGCTTGAAATTTAATGAAGATGTCAATGAGATGTGCCTTTAGTAGTTTCCACAATGAAACATTGTCTCAAAATATGGTATAAAACCCAAAGAGATTCTGGCCATATGTAAAGTATACCAGTGGCAAAAAACAGTCAATACTGTCACTGCACAATAGTGATGGAAATGTTACCAATGATAGTGCCACTGAAGTAGAGTTACTAAATACAGTTTCCCATAATTCCTTCATGAACGATGAAGTAGTAAATATTCCAGAATTTGAAACCAGAACAGTTATTAGCATAAGTGACATAAAAGTAATATCTTAGGTGGTGCGATACAGCTCAAATCATTTAAGAAACGCAAGTCTTCTGGTCCAGATGGTATACCAATCCGTTTCCTTTCAGAGAATGCAGACACAATAGCACCTTTCTTAGCAATCATATACAACCACTCACCTGACGGAAGGTCTGTTCCTCAAGACTGGAAAGTAGCACAGGTCACATCAATATTCGAGAAAGGAAATAGGAGTAACCCATAGAATTACAGACCCATATCACTTACCTCAATCATCAGTATGATTTTGGAGTATATACTGTACTTGAATATTTTGAATCACCTTGAAGGAAATGACTTATTGATACATAATCAACACAGATTCAGAAAATATCATTCTTGTGCAACACAGCTAGCTCTTTATTCCCATGAAGTAATGAGTGCTGTTGACAAGGGATCTCAGATCAATTTCATATTACTAGTTTTCCAGAAGGCTTTTGATACCATTCCTCACAAGTGACTATTAATCAAATTACTTGCATTGGAGTACTGTCTCAGTTGTGTGACTGGATTTGTGATTTCCTCTCAGAGGGGGCACAACTTGTAGTAGTAGATGGTAAATCATCAAGCAGAACAGAAGGTGTTCCATAAGGTAGTGTCATAGGCTCTCTGCTGTTCCTGATTTATATAAATGATCTAAGTGATAATCTGAGCAGCTCCCTTAGATTGTTTGCAGATGAAGCTGTAATTTACTGTCTAGTAAAATCATCAGATGACCAATTCCAATTACAACATTATCTAGAGAGAATTTCTGTATGGTGCGAAAAGTGACAATTAGCAGTAAACGAAGAAAAGTGGGACGTCATCCACATGCGTACTAGAAGAAATCCAATAAATTTTGGGTATACGATAAATCACACAAATCTGAGGGTTGTGAATTCGATTAAATACCTAGGAATTAAAATTATGAGCAACTTAAATTGGAAAGACCACATAGATAATATTGTGGGGAAGGTGAAACAAAGACTGCACTTTGTTGGCAGAACACTTAGAAGATGCAACAAACCCACTAAACAGACAGCCTACATTATACTTGTCCATTCTCTACTGGAACAATGCTGCATGGTATGGGAATCTTACCAGGTATGATTGATGGAGGGCATCCAAAAACTGCAAAGAAGGACAGCTCGTTTCATGTTATCACGCAATTGGGGTGAGAGTGTCACTGATATGATATGCAAGTTGGGGTGGCAGTCACTGAAACAAAGACAGTTTTCCTTGTGGTGAGATCTGTTTAGAAATTTCAGTCACCAACTTTCTCTTCCAAATGTAAAAATATTTTGTTGACACCCACCTACGTACAGAGAAATTATCATCATAATAAAATAAGAGAAACCAGAGAACAAATGGAAAGATTTGTGTGTTCCTTTTTCCCACATGCCAATCAAGAGTAATATGATAGAGAAGTAGTATGAAAATGGTTTGATGATCCCTCTGCCAGGCACTTGTGTGAACTGTAGAGTAACCATGTAGATGTAGATGTAGATCTCCACATAGGGAAATGTTAAATTATGTTAAAAATGTAAAGCAGAACCTGGTATCATTGAGATCAATCTAGCCCATGAAAACTATTGCTAGGGATCAAATCAGAGTTCATGGACATAGATACTACCAAATTATTACACCAATATTCCAAAACATTCACTGAATTGGATATTGAACAACAAATTGAACTTATGTAATGAGAATCTCAGTATTTGACTAAAATTCATAGAACAGCTCTAGTTAATTTTTTAGTGAAATGAGCTTAAGTATTTGAAGGAAAAGCACATGTCTTCTGGGTATTCTATCTCATGAACCATTCTGTCTATCTTTCTGCCCATTCGTTATTTGAAACAGGCAACTGGAGCAAAAGAGATAAAGGTGATTATTATGATAGACTGGAAAATTATTCAGCCATAAAAAAGCTAATGCTGTAACCTGTGTGAGCTGTAGCTAAAGAAGGGAGAAGTATTCGGTTGGTATTGGAGTGAGGAAAATTAAAAAATTAATAATTATGTGAGAATCCAACCAGAAAATTTATATCAACAAAAACAGTGGATCCAAGGGATCATGTACTTAATTTAAATTAATTTAGGCGTGTCATACTGGCAGATACTACTAGATGGACCCTCTATAAAGCGTCCTGTTTTTATTTTTGCAGATCATAGCTACCAGTTGATAATGAAACCATTTACTCCTGGCATGAGTGGTGGTGTGTTTATGCTAGCACTAGACTATGTATTAGGCCCAGAATTACTGTAAAGAATTATTTAATTTATGGAAAATTTGTTGGCTGTCACATGAGATTTGGAAGAGCACACAGAGATGGTAGAGAAATTAATTAAGTAGTAAGATGTTATGGGCAATTTGAAAAAAAAAAAAAAAAAATCAAATATGGGGAAGAGGGATTAAATTTCTTGGGTGCATTATTATGCCCCAGGATGTCCTAACTGACAAAACAAAAATACAAGCTGTTCATAGCTTTCCTGTACCCCAGAGGAAAAGACAATTAAAAGTACCTTTAGATTTACGAAACTTCGGTAATCATTTCATTCCAGATTAATTATTAAATGCAGTAACATTACTAAACTTATTAAACAAACATATATTATCCATTCTGTCAGAAGTATGCCAATCTACTTCCAGTAAGTTGAAAGATGTACTAAATAATACACAAATGTTGTGTTATCTAGATATGTCTCAGGATTTTTGCTTGACAACTAATGCTTCATTCACATTTGGGAGCTTGTCCCTTCCAATTCAGAGATATTGATGGCAGATGAACTCTCTGTACAATACCCTTCACTAATGGGCCTACATAGCCTCTGAATTACAAGTTCTCACAATTGTGTTCACTTTTAGGAACTTCCCGCACTATTTTGTTGGTAATCACATCATAGTATATTGTCATCATCAACCTTTAGGCTTTATTCTGGATTGGAAATTACTTCGTGCATGATCATTTCAATTCAAGAATACAATTTTGAAATAGTTTACACAAAGGGAGAGAGCAATATAGTATCTGAGGTATTATTGTGTGTGCCTGAAGGAATGTCTAGTGACTTGGGATCTAAGGAACAAAGTATGAAATATGTCTTACTGAGGCAAGACATCATTTACCATTTGCATTAAACATCTGCAGCGATGTGTAATCTCCGAGATGGGGAATCCTGGTGGAAATAAATCAGAACACAATTTACCCTTACCTGACTTGAGGCACTAGTTAGATACTATATGCTTCACAATAATGTATCATTTTATTGCCTTTCACATGGTATGAATGGTATGATAACTGGTGTGATTGCATTCCAGAGGACAGACTGGAGAACCTAATCTTTCACACCCACAGAGTATTTGGGATCCTAAGGTGGCTAAATGGGCTTGGAAAATCATTGACTATTGCTATTTTCTTTACCTTCGAAGGAGAGTACAATGTATTAGCTAGAGATGCCAACTCTGTCAATGATGTGAAAGCTTCATACTATGGCTCCAAAGGTGAGCTACACCCAATCATTATCAAGAAAATCATTGCCTTTGACTTTATGCAGCCCCATTTCTTGGGGCCATGCAGATGTTAAACATGTTGTTACAATATGTGACCTATTTTCCTAATATATATTGAATTATGTATCTTGAAAACTGCCTCTATTGCACTGTCAATCTGATAGACTATTGAAAATTACATTTCACATGTTGGCAAACAAGAAGCAATTAATCCTGATATTTGATGGAACTTTACTAGTGTAAAATGGAAACATTACCTGCAGGTTTACAATATAAAACAGATACTAATATCACAGTACCTCCCCGAAATTAAACCCAAAGAAAGTGCTGTGAGGGTTGGACAGATTAATGTTATCCTTCTGCTTGAAACAACAGACACTGTGTCCAAATTAATTTCCATTATTTTAACAATATTTTAATAATATATAAGATACCTCTACAGAAAATCCTCCTCTTCTCCTGGTGCTGTGCTCACCACATTCTTTGGGTATGTGTGGCAGCACCCTCACCTGCACAGAGAAGATTCTGTATAAGAGCAAACCTACATAAAATAGATAAAATATGATCAGAAACAGATGAGATAGAAAGCGTATTGCATTACACAATATGTTAATATTAATTGTTTTAATTTTATTTTGTTGGATGTCTCAGTTGTTACTAGGGAAATCTATTACGGCATGAGTAAACTGTTGGTGGGATAGCTGTGTAGAAGTGCTCTGTCGGAATTCTACCCCAGAAGAACAAGATATGACAAGATACTATAGAGGGAGCCAATAATTATAATATAGAACTAGAACAGAATTTGCCAAACATCAGCAGATATGGTAAGGCAGAAGGAACAGACTTACACAACAATACCTTGCACTGTAGAGAATTTCTTTTCCAACTGTGGTTCTTAGATGTCGTACACATTCAAATCACCCACTAGTTGCAACAGGTGCTCATAATAATCTAAAGTTTAGCTTTCAGTGATAGCACAGTGATAACTAAACATCAGCTGGTGTGAGACATGGGCTACCACACCCATTTGAAAGAGAGAAACTGACCATGGTTCTGCCTGGTCAATTTGAGAGGCCAGCAAAGAGATGCTATTTTTTATTGTGTCCAGACATTAGGAGATAGGATTGGCCTACCTTCAGAATATAACTAACATGGTCAAGAAGTTCCTTTCTTTCAAATAATTTAGTTTGATTAGTATTTCATTCCTCAGGTGTCTTCCATACAAAATGACCTTTTTTATACTTCATTTGAGTCCCTCATGGAGTAGAGTACAAAATTTATTTCAGTGTAGATGTTAAATAGATACAGAAGTTTACATACATAATCAAGCTGGATTGCAGTCCTGGTTATGGAGAATCAAAACAGGCAAGTATGGTCTGTTCCCCACAAACTACATTACTGCACTTTAAAATATGTGTAAGTGATGAATCATTACTCAGGTCTTAAGTATAACATCGAGCTAAGCCTATAAACAAACCTATGTCCCAGTAATATCATATATCATGACTTCTAAAAGGTTTCAACAGCCATCTTCAAGTTGTAAACATTGCACAAATTGTAAGATGAGAAAAAGGATCTCTGACATTCATATGGATGTTCCACAGTTAGATTCTAGGCTAATTAAAGAAAGTTATGGGAAAAACACATAATGGATACTTTTAACACACAAAAAAAATAATTTGAAATACTGTCCACACAGAGTAACTTTAGAATACAACACCATTTCAAGGAATGCATGGAGGGTACGGAAGTCGTTCTTGTTTAATGCACCCATCTCAAAGGCCTTGACCACAACAATGTACTCACACAGAATAGTTTATGCAGCTATAGATTGTAGGAAGAGGACAACAAGCATGGAGAAGAATAAAATCCCTTTAGGTTTGCAAATGAATTTTAATTGTCATAGAGGGCAAAGGATTTGGAAGATTAGTTGTACAGAGTGGACAGTGCCTTTTATGCAGATTATAAAGTGAAAAACAAGTGAAACAAGTGTAACGGGATGTAGTTTTATTAAAGCTGGTGATTCTGAGGGAACTAGATACCATAATCAAGACTTAGTTGTACAAGAGAATGCCCTAACAATAACATATAGTATTCTCCCTTTATTACCTTTTAGACAACTGATTAATGTGTTAGGTATTTTATCCAAAGCTTTACAACCCAAGTTTTCTCTCATAAAATTCATTGTACATGGTTCATAAGAGTCCAGAGGGAATGGTGACATTCACCAGTTTTCTGAGTGGCTTGATGTAGCCCACCATGAACTCTTCTCCTATTGCAACTACTTCTCCACAGAGTATAACATATTCAGTTACTTTCTGGACATATTCTAATCTCTGCTGTCTCCTGAATTTTTTACCCTCTATAGCTCCCTCTAGTATGATGGAAGTTATTCATTGCTCTCTTATAACATGACCTACTATTTTCTTCCTTCTCATCTACGTTTCTGTGATGAAACTCCTTATTCCTTATAACATCTGTCCACTGAATGTTCAACAGTCCTCTGTAGAACCACATCTCAAACACTTTCATTCTTTTCATCTCTGGTTTTCCCACAGTATGTAATTGACTTCTATACAATTCTGCATTCCAAACATACAATTGGGAATGTTACATGTGTCTCCAATATTATTTGATTGCAGGTCTCCCAAAAATTTGTTGAACCCTTACTCTAACATTGGATCACCTATATTTTCTAACTCTTCTCCAATCATCTCATCAGACAAATCCTACCACACATAGATGCCTTAATCTACTCTTTCCACCTATCAGTTCACTCCTCTGAGTTTAACAGTGGAGATCCTTTTGCACTCTTAATGCTTGTTCCATTAGTTTTATTGTCACCAAAGGTTGCTTGGACTGTTTTACATGCTGAACAGTTGTAGCAATAACCATTTAATTTTTGACTCCTTCACATATTTTATCCAAACATTTCACTTCAGCTTCCTAGCTTTCCTACTTATGTCACACATAAGTGACTTATATTTATTTCTTTCTGTCTCTTACTGCACGTTTTTGTACTTCCTTACATCATGAATCAATTCAAGCATTTCTTCTTTAACACCATGTTTCTTCACAGTTACCTCGTGTATACTTAAATTTGTCTGTCCAACTTCTGTAAGTCAGTTCCTCTTCAACTGACTTGCCCATTGTGGTATTCATTACCACACTGATTACTGCCTCTTTGAACTCCAAACACACAACATTCTTCTCAGTACTCAACTTCCTTCATCACCTATAGGTCTGGGCAATTCCCATAAAGTTCAGGCTATTCTTCATCATTACAGAACTGTGATATCAATCTCCTCTATCTGCTCCTGGGTACACCTTGCAGTCCAATAGCAAGTTTTGCAATATGTCACAAAATGATGTATTATAACTAGAATCTTCTCACATCTCTAGGACTTTTCAAACTATAACTCTACCTCTTGTGACTTTTTGACAGCGTTACTAAAATTTCTAGAATAACTGAATTTGACTTTTTCCTTTGCCACACCTCTTGCCAACCTCATATTTTCCTACAACTCTGCCTTGTGTTACTTGTCCTGCAGCATTACAATCACTCATGGTTATTGGATTCCTACCCATTTTACATAAATATTTCCTCATATATTTTCACAGTCTCGTCATCTTCTGCTCATTATGTTGGCAGATAAATCGGAACTATTATTGTTGGCTTTTTTTGCTGCTGATTCTGATGAGAATAAATCCATTACTGAACTGTTAACTGTAGTGTCCCACATAGATTCACACCTGAGATCTATGTGTGCAGGCACAATGTGCACCGCACAAGTTGGCAGACAAAGCTGGGAGTTTGATGACCATCACAGGCTGCAACTTGTGGATGCACTCACAAGTTTTCATATGTACACTCTCCTCGCCAGCTGACAGCTTTTAGAGATGGGCCAAGCCAGCTCTAAATTAGTCACTTTTACCTTGATATACATGTTATCAGACTGTTATTGTGCACCTCTCTGTGGCTAGTGTACCTGTTATTATAAGTTGTGTTTTAGACTTAATAAAGTTAGTTGTGTGCGTCATTATATAACATTCTCTTCTGGGAACAGAACATTCACAATGGTTCCTTCTCAGCCCTACAATTCTATTAATGACAAATTCATCAAAGATTTTCTAGCTTCCTCACCACATTCAGACTCCTGACATTTCATGCTTTGACTTGCAGAATTATAGAATTTCAGTGGCATTCAATTCTTCTGACAAATTCATTTAAACTAGGGGATCTTTGGAATTATCTGACTGCTTATGCTTCATGGCTCCAGATGTTTGCCTTGAGTCATTACAACTTGCTCCATGGAAATAGGCAATGATAATGAGAACATATTACTTGGAAACAGTAAACCCTTCCTTGTAGATGTTAGCTACAGGTCATGGGCTACTCTTCTTCTGGGAGATTAAATGGGGAAATCTTCACAGAAAGCAGTCTTAAAAGGATAAGTGGAAAGATAAGCTACTTTCTGAGGCTTGAAATTTTCCGCTCGCCAGCCCTGCAGCTGTCGAGCCTATGCACATTGATGATGTATCATGCATTCAGGTGGACTACTACCTGCTAGTGAAGTAATCACATCTGTCTCTTTCATTTACCACTTTCTCAGACCTGACACAAACACTCATTCAATGGAACTGTAATGACTACTGTTGCCATTTGAGAGAACTCCATCACTTAATGGCTTATTTGGAGACAAGCTCCAGGAAGCACATTTCAAGGCAACACACCTCCCTGCTCTGTAAAACTACTAACCCTACTGTAAAAATTGTGTTAATATCAAGAGAGCATCTATGGGGCCTGTATCCTCGCACACACTGATATTTTTAGTGAGTGGGTGCCACTTACTTCTGCACTAGAGGCCACAGCTGTCAGTGTCAACATCTTTGTTCGATGACAATATGTAATGACTGTCTACCCCTTGATGAAACTTTTATTATCATGAGCTGTTCAAGTTAGTGTCACAGCTCCCTGGCCCCTTCTTCTTATTGGGGACTTTAATGCCCATAATCCTCTCTGGGGCAATGACATTGTCTCACTGAAACTGGGCACTAGAACACCTTTCAGAATTGGACGTCTGCGTACTCCACTCCGGTACTGCAATGCATTTCAGTGTTGTCCACAGAATGCTTTCACCTATTTGCAGCCTGATTATCTTACCCCTGATTCAGTGATGCATCCATGGTGATCTTTGCGACTGCAACCATTTTCCTATTGTTCTTTCTCTCTCCACTCACAGATATCTAGAATATTCATGACATTGGTCACTTTGGAAAGCTGACTGGCAGGCCATCTCCTCTGCGGCCACTGTTGCAGCCAGTCATGTGATGAATATTGACAAATTTATACAGGATACTATCACTTGTGCTGCAGCAGCAACAATATTCTACTTCCCAGGTTCATCCTGATGGCCACCAGTGCCATGGTGGTCTGAAGATATAACAGCAGCTATCAGGAAATGCTGCAGAGTGCTTCAGTGGCACAAGCACCAGTGCTCTATGGATAATTTAATAGCATTCGAAAGATTACAGGTGATAAAGAAAAGGAAGCAACATATCTCAACTATGAAATTCCAGGTCCCATCGTCCCAAGTACGGATTAAACTCAGCTGTATATGCAACCATCCACCACCTGATGCAGTTCCTGGTGTCTTTGTGAGTGGTAACACTTGCACTGATCCAGTGGTACTTGCTGACAGTATTGCAGCACACTTCACTGCAGTGTCCACTTCCAGTAATTACAATCTTCATTTCCTGATGTGGAAACATCTTGTTCAGTGCCACCTGCTGTCTTTCCAAGCACCTCTCTTTCTATCATAAAGTGCCCCTTTTAGAGAATGGGAGCTTCACAGCACTTTGCCAGTGTGTTGAGATATGTTCCCTGGTCTTCATAAAATTTGTAAGCAAATGCTCAATCATCATCTTGTCAACACCGTGAAATGTAGCCTCAGGCTTTTAAATTGCATTTGGCATGAGGGAGCATTACCATCTCAGTGGTGGAAAGATAGTATTATTCCTGTCCTGAAAACAGGAAAGGACCAACGTATTTCCAGGAAAAGACTAACTATTGGCCAATCTCCCTGTTAAATGCACTTTGTAAGCCATTTGAACAAATGGTCAATCACTTTATTTGTAGGTGCCTTGAAGCCAGAGGGCATATATTGTGATTCCAAAGTAGCTTCAGGCTTCTCAAGCCCACCACAGATCATTTGGTTCATTTGAAATCCATAATGTGCAATGTTTTTGTGCATCACCATCATCAGATTGCTGTGTTTCTTGACCCACAGAAGGCATATGATACCATCTGGTGACATTACATCCTATCTACACTGCATGAGTCAGATTCCAGGGTAGTTTGCTCATTTTTATCCAGAATTTCCTATCCCTACAATTTTTTTCAGGTCTGGATAGGTTAGACTCTCAGCAATTGAACTGTGCAAGAAACTGGAATTTCCTCAGGGAAAGGTTCCTAGTGTAATGCTGTTTGCTATCTCATCAATGGTATCGTAAATGCAGTAGGCCCCACAGTCTCTGCGTCAATGTATGTGGACAATCTTGTCCTGTACTGTCCCCGTACATCACTGCACACCACTGAGAGCCAACATAAGGGGGCCCATGACTGGGCCCTGACTCACAGCTATCAATTTTCTGCTGCAAAATCTCAAGTTATTCATTTTTTTCAACTCTGTACTGTGCACCTGCACCCATAAAATTATCTTGGTGATCAGTTACTTGAAGTCATTGAAGCTTTCCAGTTCTTAGGTATTTTATTTCACCACAAGCTAACTTGGCTGCCACACGTCTGCTGACTCGAGGTAACTTGTGTAAAGAAGCTGAATGCTCTGTTTTCTTAGTCTCTTTGTGGGGCACAGACTGCATAGTTCTTCAGAGATTTTGCAAAGTGCTGATTTTTATCTCACTTGGACTACAGATGTGCTGCCTATGGGACAGCAGCACATCTGTATTGGGCTTGCCCGAACCAGTACTGCACACAGGTGTGCAGTTGGCTTTGGGGATCTTCTGTACAAGCCCTGTTGACAGCTTTCTAGGAGAAGCTCATGTCCCACTGCTGTGGTAGGTTAGACGACAGCATCATCTGGCAAATCACACGGTAACAATCTGTCAGATGCCTACACCCCCCCCCACCCCTCCCCCACCATGTCATTCAACTCTGTTCCTCAACTACCAGCCCAGTCTTTTTTTGCATCACCCAAAACTGGGAAGGTCAGCTGTGTTTTGACTTGATGTTCAAATGAAGGACCTCCAAATGCATCTGTTAGTCTGGGTCCCTAGAGCTCCCTCTCTACACTTCCTTTGCCTCTACTCTGCCCTGTGATTTGGATGGACCTCTTTTGTGGTCCCAAGTAGGATGCTGATACTACCCTTCTCAAATACTTTTTGCTTTCAGTCTTTCATGATTATTTTAATTCAATATGTATCTACACAGATGACCCAAAAGTACAACACAGAACCCGTTACAGTTTTGCATGTGTGAGGGGACACCAGAAGCACTCAGTGTTTGTGTTGTCCTCATCATTTCTTTATCATTCATATGAAAGTGGCAAGATTGGACTGTGTAATGGCTGCGAACTTGTACGTGTGCTGATAATCATGCAGTTGAGCACCCCACAAACCAATAATAATAATAATAATAATAATAATATGTAATAATACAATCACAAACAACAAAATATATGGAAATACAACTATGGAAGAGTCACAACCACCGGTTTATATAGGAGAACTCACTACACTAAATATACACACTAGGCACAGATCAGAACCAACCAACACACAGAAAAAACCCACAAAACCAGGATGGCAACACAGGCTACAGATCAGAATAGAAAAACTGAGAAAAGACATTGGACATCTAACACAATTTATAAGAAATAAAATATCACACAAAAAACAAAAAATGGTTAGGTAAAATCTCAGAACAAGAAGCGATAGAACAATTAGATGAAAAGAAGCAGAAATTACAAGCATTGGACAAAAAGGTGAAAATAGAAGAAAAAAGAAAACAAACATTCAACACAAACCAAAAGAAATTTTATCACACAATAGATAACACACACATTAAAATAGACAATCCACCAAACACAACAGACATGGAACAGTTCTGGAGCAACATATGGTCAAACCTAGTACAAAATAACAGACATGCATAGTGGGTACAAGCAGAAACGAACATATACAAGATCATACCACAAATGCCTGAAGTGATAATTTTGCAACAGGAAGTCACCCAAGCAACTAACACTATGCACAATTGGAAAAAAAGCAAATTTCTGGCTAAAGAAGCTCACCTCAACACATTCACATCTAACTAAATTATTTAACATTTACATTGCATACCCATACACAGTCCCTGATACATTTACACAAGGAATAACTTATCTGAAACCTAAAGATCAGGCAGACACAGCAAACCCAGCAAAATATTGCCCCATAACATGCCTACCAACAGTATACCAAATATTAACTTCAGTCATTATCCAGAAATTAATGTTACACAGAACAAAATTATATATGAAGAATAAAAAGGCTGTAGCAAAGGAGCAACATGCAATGTAACTTATACCTTACAGTTAAAAGGGAGTCACTCTTGATCAAGGTCCACGTCACTTTCCATTTTCAACCAAACATAATGTCTGAGAAAGGAAAGAAATAGAAATAATAATAATAATAATAATAATAATCATGAGAAGCACTCACTGACAAGTGCCTGCAGTGTATTCACTGAAGAGGTGGTTGCTATTTCTCAGGCTTTGTGGTACATCAAATTCCAGGCCACAACAAACATTCTCATCCATAGTAATTCCATGAATTGCTTAAAAGTAAGAACTCTGTGCTATCTCAAAATTCCTTTGGTTGCCAAATCCAGGCACTGCTTGCTGACCTCTGCAGCTCTGGAATGACACTGACCTTCATCGGGACACTGAGCCACATATGCATTCCAGGAAATGAACTTGTCAGCTGTCTAGTTAAAGATGGGACTACGGGAGTTCAACTTGATGTCAAGATACCAGGCACAGACCTGAAGATTGCATCTTCAACACAATATTGTAAAGCTCTGGGAATTGGAATGCCAGGCTGCTATGACCCAAAAAAAAGTGGAGGGAGATTAAAGGGTCAGCTGAGGTGTTTCATGCATCTTCCCAGGGCTCCCAGAAAGATGCCATTGTGTAGTACCGACTATGCACTGGCCACACGAGACTCACCAACAAGTTACTTCTGAACTGGGAGGATCTTCCTCTCTGCAGCTGTGGTAGCCTACTTATGATAGTGCGTATTCTTGTTGAGTGTGTTCTACTGGCTGATGTGTGGTATGCACTCAGCTAGCCTATTTAACTACCTCAGGTGCTTGTGGATGATGTGACAGGCACTAGGCTACTGATGACCTCAGATGTTAAGTCGCATAGTACTCAGAGCCATTTGACCGGCACTACTGAAGTGTTTCAGTTCCTAAGTGGGTTTTACTCTAACCTATAATACTCTTCCACATCCAGTGTTATGGGTAGTTGTGGAGGTGAGTGCCTCCCTGTAGTGAGTACCCACTGACAACTGTTAGTTACCATTTTCCCCTCTAACCTTGTTGTGCCTTTAGGTCCTCTTGTAAAAGAAGCTGCATCAGTTACCTCTATTTTCTTTTATCTATCACACTGTAAAACTGTAAAAGAAGCTGCCTGGGTTACCTCTATTTTCTTTTGTCCATCATATTACAACTACTGTACTCACTTCTAAACTCTTCGGCTTACTTGTATAGTTTGAGCAGTTAAGTCCCCGTTTTTTTCCCACTTCGTTTTACCTTCTTACATTTTTCTCTTGTGATAAGGAGGGACTGATGACCCCATAGTTTAATCCCCTTAACACATCGTTATCATCATCATCAAAAGCTGCTGTTACTTGGCTTGTGAGGGTGTCACCTTCACAGATGTCAGTCAAGCAGTAGGTGCCTGTCCACTTTGGGGTACTGGGACTCCAGGCAACAGCTACTGTGCCAGGTAACCTCTGACACGGCGTAGTAGCACTCAAAGCGAGAGCCTCTGATCAGAGTGAGTAGCATAGGGGTAGATAATGTAACTGTCATTCCCTCCCCAAAATGTGGGCAGTCACTGGACTATGACCACAAGGAGATATCATGCAAGACCTTGTCATTGTGTGAGGTGTGGACATCACAGTCACAGAACTGGAGGCCATATTGCTCAGATGAAGTCTTTGAAACTTTTTCTTTGCATTTTGGTAAGACAAGTGATCATTGTTTTATACTCTCAAATTTTCCTCTCCCTCTCAAACACTAACCATTATGGTGAATGAGGAGGGTGCAGTTCTGTGCAGTTGACACACTCAGGGGGTCAGTCACAATGGTTGCCCTCATGGGACACACATTCACACGCCCTACCATACCTTTGGCACTTAAGACATTGTACCAGAGGAGGAATACAAGGCCTGACACCACACCCACAAACTGTGACCTTAGCCATCTCAGTTACAATGTTGCCACTGAAGGAAAGGATGAACGCTCCGGTGTCCATTATTATCCTCGGGTCCCTTCTGGATGTGGCAAACAAAATGGGCTCCACGATATGCCAGATTAGTATGCAGCTCTTCATTAGTTTGCAGCATTAGGTCCCAATGGAAGTCAACATCTAGAATTCTATTGAGATCAGTTTGATGAGAAATTGTGACTGGTATATCCCTTAACTTGACACAGGCTCTTGACTGGTTGGCAAGTGATGTTTTGACCAGCAAAGGTCCATTTCTCATCTTCTCTATTGTCTCAACTTCCCCAAACCAATCTTCAATATTTTTAATGAAAAGGATCGGGCTTGTGACAGGTATAGAGCTGCCATCTGTTTGGGTATGAACTGAGAACTCAGCAAAATGTCCACTTCCATTTCTCCTCGCCAAGCTCTCATCTTAAGGCACGATCCATAACAGAAACCCTGTAGGATTGTAAACTTCTGCATTAAAATATCTGTTCCTGATTGATGAGGCAGCCATGTTTGCACAGCCACCATTAAGTTTGATTCATTTTTCATAGATCATCTGTCCCAATGCCGCTCACTTTGATCAGAGATTTTCCCCCCATGAGTGGCAGCCCGCCAAAGCAAATGTCGCCTGGCACAGTAGCTGTTGCCCAGAGTCCCAGTACTCTGAAGTGGACAGGCACCTACTCCTTGGCTGACGTCTGGAGGACACAGCTCAGGCATCTGCAGTGCAACCCCTGTGTTATCAGGAGGCTTCCATTGAGAGGGTACAAGGCAACCTAACAATGATGGACTGGCTACCATGCTGGATTTCTGGTACATAGTTAGATCCACTTGATTGGTAGGTGCAAAAGACAACAATGCACAGTGGAGAGGTAATGCTCCACAGTAAGGCATCCTTCCCCAAATTGTCTGCCTGTTGGTAAAATTTGGAAAGTGAATGTCAAGGCTGAAAAGGTGACCAGAATGTCAGAAATCAAAGAATTTGAGGGGGAGAAGTGATAAAAAAAGGAAAAAGTGAAAAAGAGTGAAACCTTCAAAAGTTGGAAGAATAGTCACAAGACGAAGATAAAAACTTAACCCAATATGAAGAAACTCCCATTAGTCATCTTTTATGACAGGCAGGGAATCGCCATGGCTGTGACACTGATTATTAGTGAACTGTATAACAGACCCCAAAATTCACCTGTAGCTAGTGCCATTTGTGTTATACAGTACCATGTTTGATAGATGTGTTGAAATGATGATACATAGTAGTTTAGTAATCTTTGTGTATGTATCATGTGATTCAAGTTCTATTGGTGTAATGCTTACAATAAATTGGTTATTCTATCATTTTCTCACAGTGACCTTCCTTTTGCCGATACTGAGTTCATTATGAACTGTAAATGAATTACCTTCAAAACAGCAAAAACCAAAAATTACATTAATTACCTTCAGTCTTTCTCCAATTTTGTGTATACAGCTTACATAATCTTGGAATGCGATATTGAAATTTATTTTTTATCTCATTAGGCAAACCTGAAAATATAAATAAAGACATATCAATAATTATCATCAATGCTTTAACCTTAACTATGCTGTAAAAGAGTTCTGCTTTGTACCAAACAGACACAAAAAGAATCAAATGGTGACAAATACTTCACATACAATAGCAAAACACATAAAAGCTGGGTTTGTTAATGCCCTGTCAGTGTCAGTGATATCTAGGATTGGTCTGCATTCCCCATTCAGAATATGTGATGATTGTTTTGTTGTTTCAGCTGACAGATACGTTTAGCAAAGATACATTTAGCAAAAGAAAGAGAGTTATTGAAGACAAGATATCCATGAATTAAGTCAATCAGAACTCCGTACTAGTCAGCCCATTCACCATTTATGAAAGTTTGTTCATAGCAGTACAAGTGCGAGTGATCTGTATTAAATAAATGAATGAGTAATAAGTGAACTGTTGTCAAACCTTTCATTTAAAAAGCTACCATTTGTGATTACTCCTCAACTGAAACAACAAAACAATTATCACATATGCTGAATGGGGAATGCAGATTAATCCTAAGATACCACTGACACTAACAGGGCATTAAGAAACCCAGCTTTTATATTATTATCATCATCACCATCATTCACTTTAAACACTGACATTCATTTATTATTTACTTTCTGATCTTCCATACATATTTTGTTCCCTTGTTGGTTTGAATAAAGATTCCTGTTTTGTTAAGCTTTCTGCCATGTGTACTTAATTTTGAAATTCAACTTCCTGCCTACATTCTCTCATGAATGTTTTGTTTTCACTAGTGGAAGACAAAATTCAGTGGATGTTTGAGTAGAAAAATTTGAACTATTATTTACATTCTAAAAAAAGGGTATGAAATTTTACAGTCCAATGAAACTGATTACTCCAGGTCCAGTAAGCCTGCAGCAACATTGATTGGGTGGTGCTGGTTCTCCAGAGAGAGAGAGAGAGAGAGAGAGAGAGAGAGAGAGAGAGAGAGAGAGAGAGACAGACAGACAGAGAGAGAGAGAGTGTTTGTGTGTGTGTGTGTGTGTGTGTGTGTGTGTGTGTGTGTGTGTGTTTGTGTGTGTGTGTGTGTGAGAGAGAGAGAGAGAGAGAGAGAGGTATTTGATGATGAGAGGAGGTGGAGAAGGAGAAAGAAGAAGAATCACTGTACTGGCACATAGCCTACAACTCTCCACTGACACCAACTGGACTACCAACTGTCAAGTCCCCATCTGACAAATGGCTCACCATCAACTATGTAGTCTGTCCCCACATTGTGAGACACTGTGAGAAGATCTGGTATTTAATATGGGATAAAGGTTGAAAAAATAGTGATCAGCATCTCTTGACATGTCTCCTGTCTGGAATTTCGTTGACAGGATTAGAATTTTGTTCAGCGATGAGACCTGATTTGAAGTAAGCACAATGACCAGAGTATCTTAGAGTACATTACAAGATACAAGATCTGGAAACACAGGGAGTATTGTCTGTGAATCAACATAGACTGCTTCCATTATTTTGAGAAGACTTATGTGAACAGACCAAGGATGAATGTCAGTCTAGAAGCCTCAACAGTCACCTTATTCTGTTATACTGTATAGTACCCTCAGGTAACTGGATCACACCAAATCATGCAAACAGCCACAATCTATGTGGGATACTGGTTAATCATTACAAAAATGTAACATTTAGGATCTGTCTATCCACATGGCCTATCATGGATAAACTTATTGCATAACCCTCACTTGAGGCCACAAGTGTTTCTTGTCAAATGTAACTGCCTGAAGCTCTAGCATTAACAATGTAGGAAAAGACAGGCACATGACTGCCAACTCCATCATGCCTGCACTCTGGCCTGAGATGCTGGAGTTGGCAGTCGTGTACATGAGGTGTGCTTGTTTGTGTATACTAATGATGTGTGTCTCTCTTACTGATAAAGGCTGTGGCCAAAAGCTTCATTTAAGCGCCTTTCAATTGTGGCCGTCAGCAACTTATCATGTCTTGTTTACAGTAAATAGCTATCTGTCTTTCCCAACACTATAAATATTCCACCATGGAGTTTCCATTGTTTAAGTTTATTTCAAAAATTAGGAAACCACTGCTTTTGCAAATTCCTTGGATCTCACGACATACACCTGCAAGTGAAATTCTGTAGAAGCTTGGAGAACACGATAAAAACCAAAAACAGATTCTGCGCAGTGGTTTGAAGACATTTAGGTGCACACTTGCTGTTTATTTCAAGAGAAAATAGCCTTACACTCAAACTACACCCCAAATGGTCACATTTTTTCCGAAGGAAATTGTTTGAAAGGTATCATTTTTGAAAAGATTTTGATAGCCACAGGATTCTGTATAATACTGATAACCTATTTCTGATATTATTTTCAAATTTCTCTTTGTGAGTAACACTGCAAGTGATCAGAATGTCTAAAAATACTTAGACATTATATGAGTAGGCCCAGTCCACTTAGACAGTTTTTGTGTTGCAAGCTCTAGTTGTGTAAGGTTGTTAACAATTTAGCTATACCGATTGAAGACACAATGGACGCAGACAAGTGTTTCAGAAACACACATCAGATTATAGTTCTCCCTTTGCTAATTGGTCCTCCCTAAATAGTGCATCAAAGCAATAAGAAACAATACTATGTTAGATATTTACCACATCAAGCTACAGTTCGTCGCTCAACTCCTTGTGTGTTGATATTCATCACTAGTTCATACTGTGCATTGAGACTGATTTTATATTTTTCTTTTTGTAATTTAAGCTTTTTTAAATAATAAAACTAAAAAGATCTCATCCTACTTGCAGCACAGCAAACATTAAATCAATCAAATGTAGCCTTGAAAACCTGAGCAAGACCAGTACAACATGTGTACTGCACATAAAGATTGTTCACAAACAACTGCTATAACATTGCAGTTCACTTCATCAGCACAATTGAGGTTGACATGTCTTTTATACAGGTTTCAGATAGTCTATTGCTGGTTCAGATATCATACTGTCTCACTGAGATACTGGCTGTCCACAAACAACTGCTATAACATTGCAGTTCACTTCATCAGCACAATTGAGGTTGACATGTCTTTTATACAGTTTTCAGACAGTCTATTGCTGGTTCAGATATCATACTCTCTCACTGAGGTACTGGCTATTAATTAATATGAGGAGAGCTTGTAACACCTCAGTCAGGATGAAGGGGACAGATTAGGGTCAATACCAAATCCTTATGTCACTATACGGTTGGCACTTTAGAATATTTTGCTGTGTGTTTAATTTATTCGAAATTACAGTTGGTAGTGATTCATCTGTGACGTAGGAGGAGCTATACAAGATTTATTACTGATAAAATTTAAACTGTTTCAAAGCCATGCAGCTAACCACAGGATAACTGTCTCTAGGACCATATGGGCACTTCATGGAAAACAATTAAGATGAGCTGCTTGACAACTGCACTACTGACGACACAGTGAGGAGTCATAATCTCCTTACCTCCACACTGATGTCATATGGGTAACACAGAGACAGACAGACAGAAAGACAGACCACCAAATAACAATATCAACTTGAAAGCTTTATCAGCTCATAATCAGACTGTAGAATGGTCATGTTGATCTTTGGGGCTGAGATTTAGAAACAATTCTGCCTGGACTGAGAATACTTCGAACACAGCTCAGTCAAGGCTCAGCACTGCTCACATACCTTTCTAAAACTGCAGGTAATTGCAGACTAGTGTATCACAAGCAGAGTTGCCAGCATCCCTACTGTCCCACAAGTGCTCCTCTGATGTCAGTATTTCACCTACAAGAAAGTACAGTGTGGGAGAACTCGGGCAACAGCTTTAAATCTCCAATTGCATTGAGCTCATCCCTCACTTGTATCTCACTACACTGTGTTCAGGAAGATAGCAATAAGCCATACCTTAATATTCTGCTGTTTATTTTGAGCATTCCATCTCGGTCCCATGAGCTGCTAGGAAAATAAGGGTACTCTCAGACAGTGCCCTGTGTGCCTCAGGAAGCTTTATATAACTGAGGTGCAGCAGGTTCCCCAGAGACTGCCTACTAAAGACTGTTCCACGGCAACAGTCACACTTCCCATCAGTGCACAGCACACTTTGATACTGAGGTTTTTTTATAGTGGTTCTATCCTGTTCTCATGATCTGGGTGGTCGAGCCGAGATCCCTGTTCCCTGAGTCACAAAACATTCTACCACTGCACCCTGTGTTGGTGTATGGAGCGAGATGTAGGAAGTACAGTACTACAGCTGCCAGATGGTAGAATGCAGGGTTTTTGACTAGCTGATAACTTGCTAATGTGCTTTAACAAACCACTAAGAATTCAGGTGGTCAGTTCTCAGACTTACATGGATTTGTTTTCTCCCTCTCTGTTTGATTGATTGGTTGAGAGCAAGTTATGGAAGTAATTTTAAGGTCATCAGACCATTGATTCAATGGTTACTTGCATAATATACAGGGTCTGCTAAAAGTGGGTGGATCCACTGAAGTGTGGTCACATTATAATGCGAGGAAGAAAACACACACAGTGGTTGGCACAAATGGGTAGGCCAATTCTGAATCTGGAGAAACAGAAGGATAAACGAGCTGTCTTTGCATGGGTGAGTAGCCATGTGTCCCAGACATAGAAAGAATGAAGGCAGGGCCCCAAACATAACCACCCTGCTGCTGGTCCACGAGTAAAGTGAAACCTTGTAACTGATAATAAAAACCACTTTCGTATAGGAAACTTAGGACCAGTTCACCCATCAGTCAATTGCCTGCTAATATTAAACACAAGGAATCTGGAAGACTATATTTAGCATTAAGGGCCAAAAGAAGAGGACAATCGACCAATATTATGCAATAGAAAACAATGGGTGAGTCTCGTATGACCGATGTGTAGACGGCTTAAGACAGTGGACTCCTTCCGAGAGGAGTGTAAGCAAGAGTGCCAAACTGCAGTAGTCTCCTCGACTGTGCATAGTTTATTACTGAGAGTGATAGAGCACCAGATGTCATTGGGGAAAAGAGCGATTTGATATGGACCTGCATAGCTGCACCAGAAATCATAAAAGGGAAAGGGCTACATGTCTTCATCTCCAGCCACATGGTCAGCTAGTTCATTCCTGGGTATGCCTACGTGACATGGGTCCCAGTGAAAGACAACAGAGCAGGACCACAGGCAAGGGCAGAGAGAAGGCCACATATAGCAGATACCAAAAGGTGACTAGAACAGCATCAGTCTATAGGCTGCAAGCTGCACATTGAGTCAGCAATATTAAAACATTATGCAGGGAGGCCTAAGAAACAAAATGGAAGGCGCTGCAAATGGCAACCAACTCTGATGTGAACACACTACAGTATACCAGCAGTTAATGGTGTTCCATGCAGTAGGAGATGTAAAACCATATCCCACACCTGCCCCCATCTATCATTTTGGAACCATCAGTGTTGAACATGATAGGACCCGGGAAACCTTCAAGGATAGAATGTATGAGATGCCAGAATATCGTTGGGCTGACAGAGACTCTAGGAACCCATAATAGGTCAGTCTTAATCCGTGGTCAAGGCAACATCAAAGGGGCCAAATGGTGGGGGGAGTGAGGAAATACACAGGGCATTTTCCAGTGAGTGGAGATGCAAATCCTGACAGAGGGAAGTGAGATGCATTCCAAATGGCAGTCTCACCCAAGGGCAGGGTGCAGGAGGGAGACATCCCTTGTTTTCAAAGAAGATGTGATACAAGGGATGGTCAGGGAATCATCAAAAGGCTATTGCATAAAAATCAGGAGTTGTCTCAGTCACACTTCTAGAGAGGGAATCTCCACTTCTGTGAGGTGACTGTCTAAAGGACTAGCCCAAAATGCACCGACAGCCAGATGCTCCGCATAATGGTGACCAGGGTCGAACAGTTTCATAATGGAAGGAACCACTGGGCCATGACCCTGACAACTATAATCTAGTGTGCACAAAACCAGAGTATAGAAAATATGAAGAAGAGAAGCATGGTCTGCATCCAAAGATGTGTGGGCCAGGTGCAGAGAGCATTGAGCTACCACATGCACAGAGTCTTCAGCTGCAGAATATGGGGCAGTCACATCAGCCTTTTGTCATAAATATGACCTGAGGAACAATACTGTGCTACAAAATCAAGGAATTGGTAGCCTATATAAGGTCCCAGATCTGTTTATACTGAGGGTCAGCAGCAAAAATGCCTAACCCACATTTTGTAGTGGGAAAACTGGAAGCTGTCGGGGAGAGCCCATGCAGAGGCCAGTTGGATGGAACCTCAGAGCTGACGTTCAGCAGACACTACTCCATGGGGGCTGCACCAGAAGCAAAATTCTTCGACATGTGATACCAGGTCAACCAGTGGCCCAATAGTGGTTATGAACACATTGATGGCGGTGAAAAAGAGTGTGCCACTGACCACAGAATCCTGGGGGTTGCCATTCTACTGGATCTTAGGGTTACTGAATGAAGTGTCACCTCAGGCTCTGAAGAGCTGGTGGAATAAAAACTCTTGGATAAAAATAGGAAGGGTGCCACGAAAGCTCCACTCGTGGAGGGTAACTAAAATGTGATGGTTCTGAGCCACACAGTACACCTTAAGTAGGTCAAAGAAGACATCAGTCAGTACAAGCCTGTTGGATTGCTGTTTCCAATCTGACTGATGTGGTGAAAAAAGGCTTCAAGATTTGAAACCCAACATAATCAGAAGCTAATCATCCTCTTGAGCAATTTACAAAGCATTTTGTCAGGCTAATCTGGTGATAACTGACAAGAGACACTGGGTTCGTCCTACGTTTAAGGACTTATGATAACTATGCTGTCTTGGCATTGTGAAGGAATGACACCAATGAGCCAAATACAGTTCAAGACCCTGAGTAAATGATGCCTCTCGGTAATGACCAAGTGTTTGACAATCTGGTTCTGGTTGGAATCCAAGTGTGGGGGTTGTGTCATGTAAAGAGGTAAAAGCTTGCAAGAATTCCCATTCAGTGAAGGGGCCATTGTAGGATTCAGCTTCTTCAAGGCTGAACAAAAGGTGGTTCCTTCAACTCAGTGCTTCTGCCAGAGGAAGGTAGCAAGATATAAGGAGTTCGCGGATGCTGTCACAAAGTGTGTTGCGAGCTGTACTGCAAGCACCAATGGGTCAGTATACAGAGCAACCTGGAGGATATGACCTTGCGCAATCGATTGTTGCTAGCAGCCCAGATGGCTACAGAGATTCAACAAAATCTGCAATGAAATGGCACATGACCCCAGGGAGGAAACATAGCACTCCCAGCATTCCTTTTTACTCTTCTTAATAAGGTAGTGTGCCTTAGCACAGATAGGCTTAAGAGTGATCAATTTGGTCTGTGATGGATGTCATTTAAATTGTTGCAGCACCCGTCGGCAGTCCCAGATAGCAACTGTCGCATCCTCGGTCCACCACGGTACCACCTGTCAATGAGGGGGTCCTGTGGATAGAGGGATAGCAGAGGCATCTTGGATGACCACATCAATGTAACCTGAGAGAAATGTGTCAAAGTGCACAGCAAATGTATGTAAAGGCTAGGTGGGTCTGTGGAATGCCTGACTCCTGATGGCAGCAGGGGAATGACAGAATGATTGGAAAGTGGTCACTGTCACAAAGATCACCATGTGGTGACAAATGCACAGCAGCCATGACAGCAGGGTAGGAGATCATGAGCTTGATAGCAGAAAAAGTGCCATGGGGGTCAGTGAATTGGGAAGACGACCAATCATTGAGAAGAGACAAATCAAAGTCAGTAATAAGTTGGTCCATTAGAAGACACCTACCCTTGAAAGTAACACACCTCCAAAGAGGCTGCTGTGCATTGGGGTCTCCAAGGAGGTGGTATGGGTGGCATGAGTTGCTGTATTAAGGTATGCAGGTCAACATAAGGAAGTGCCTGCCTGGTGGGACGTGGACACAGGTAATGGGATTGCAGGTGTCTTTTGTGCTCATACCACTATTTCTTCCAGTATGGTACAAAGGGGGTTTCAGTCAAAATGACATGGGTGCAAACTAAATTGCATACCCCCTGCAAACGTTATCACTGGGGCTAGCACTGTTTCAATAGAGAAGTGACAGCAATTGAGGCAGCCAGAAACATTTGTGCTCTATACAAGGATAATGCCACTAGGATGAGCAAGGCAACAAAATGATTTTCTCATTTTGAGGAAGATTGTTTTGACATTAGTGACGCTCTAAGCACACATTAGTGACTCTCTATGTTCAGAAAGACATTCTGATTCTGATGAAGATGATTTATACACATTAATCCAAGATGATCCATGTCTGTGTACTGAATAACTGGACGTTAGTGCTAGATAGCCGGCGCAGGCTACCCCAGACAACAGTAGAAGGAGTAAAACTGTTGAAGTTGCTTGTGAAAGCAGCCCAGCTGGCTTTCTTGCTTTATTTAATAATACGACTACACTGTGCACATAATCGTTTATAATTGATACAATTCACCACTGTAGGGTGGCATTTAAAGGTGCGGAAAGCACGTCGACGAACATGTAAAGCGTCTCTACATGCTGCGGTCCACCAGGGGACTGGTACATGACGTGGAGAAGAAGTAGTGTGAGGGATGGAATATTCAGCAGCAGTGAGAATGACTTCCATGAGGTGTGCGGCCTGACTATGTCAGCTTGTGAAGGAATTATCCTAATAGGACGCCCTGGAAGAGAAGAGCCCCCAGTCCGCTTTGGAGTATGTATCAGAAAGTGCATACCACTCAAACCGGCGTGCAAGTTGGGTAGTACATACAGAGAGGTCTAAATGGGAATAGGTGTGAGAGGTGTCTGAAAGAAAAGTAGGGGCGCCAGCATTGAGGCAGACAAGACTGAGCTGGTTAAAAACATCTGCTAACAGTGAGCCTCTCGGACAGGATGCTGGTGAGCCCCAAAAAGGATGGTGAGCATTGCAGTCTCCAGTTGTCAAAAATGGTGCAGGTAGCTGAGCAATAATTTGTATCATGTCTGCCCTGGTAACGGCAGACGACGATGGAGTGTAAATGGTACAAATGGAAAATGTAAAAGTGGGGAGAGTAATGCGGACAGCAACTGCCTGCAGGCAGGTGTGCAATGTGATGGGATCATAGTAGATATCATCCCAGAGCAGCACCATAAGCCCTCCATGAGCCGGAACACCTGCCACAGGGGTAGGTCATAACGCACAGAGGTGTAGTGTGCCAAGGCAATGTGATTGCATGGGCGTAGCTACGTTTCCAGGAGGGCTACGACGAGCAGACAGTGCAAGCGGAGCAGCAGCTTTAAGTCCTCTTGGTTTGAGCGAATGCTGCAAATATTCCAGTGAATAAGTTCCATCGTGAGAAGAAGAAGATGCAAGAAGGGGTTATCTCTAAGGCTGCTGAGGGCCCGGCTTCGAGCGAGCACTGCCACTGCTAACAGTAGGTGGACAGTCATCGTCCATTTGTTGTATAGGTTCATCGGCCATCTTGTTAAGACGGCCGGGAGGGGGAGCTTCCTCCGCTGGTGAACGGCCAGATGTTTGGCTACCAGCAGTGCAGCCAGGCGAAATGGATGGTGGCCTGGGGTGGCAACCGCTGGGTGGCACAGTAGAAGAAATGCGCAGTGATGGGGAAGGAGAACTGTGCTTCCTATGAGCCTTCTTGGAAGGTCATTTTCTGGAAGTATTGTTTGATGGCTGGGAGTTCGAGGTATGTAGGAAATCTGCATGAGATGGTTCCTTCGTGAAGGCCTGTGCATCTGACTTCTGGGTCTTCATCTTGGCCGAAGCCGATAAAGGTGCTTGTGTCTGAGGGGTGGCGGGAGGAAGAGGAGATGTCGACCGGGCGATCTTAGCACTGGTCGAACGGACGACAGTAGTGCTGAAGGTCAGATCGTATGTCTGCGTCACTACCTCCCTGGTATTCTGAGGAGAGGTGAGGACAGTACTGTATTTCCCCGCTGGAAGCAAAGTGGGCTTCCTACTTGCAAATAGCTTGCGAGCAGCCGAGGTGGACACTTTGTCTTTGACCCGAATTTCTTGGATACAGCATTCTTCCTTGTAGATGGGACAGTCACGGGAGGATGCTGCATGATCATCCTGACGGTTCACACAACGAGGAGACGATGGTGGACGGTCACCCTCATGGGCATCCCTGCCACAAGTGACACATTTAGCCGCATCGGAACAAGACTGGCGAGTGTGATTAAAATGCGGACACTGGTGGCAGTGCGTATGTGTCGGGACATAGGGGCAAACAGAAATAACCTCATAGCCCGCTTTGATGCACGATGGCAGCTAAACACTATCACAGGTCAAGAAAAGTGTCCGGATTGGTGCAAGGTCATTGTTGACCTTTTTCATGAACCTATGGACAGCTGTCAGACCCTGCTCAGCGGGGAAATACTGAATCTCCCCGTCAGTCAATCCATCGAGTGATCTAGTATATACCGCACCACGAGACAAATCTAAAGTGCGGTGAGCCTTCACCCAAACAGGGAACATGTACAGGAGTGTGGCCCGAAGCAGTTTTTGTGCCAGAAAGGCACTCTCAATTTTGTAGTAACAAGGTACGGTTACACAACCTGGTACAAGACTTTACCGATCCGGCTATGGCATCTACGCCCTTCTGGATAATGAAAGGATTGACAAAGGAAAAATCTTTTCTGTTTTCAGATGGAGAAACTACGAGGAACTGTGGGTCAGGCGGTATTACTTTTGTCACTGCTGGCTTTTCAAGTTTCCGTTTTTGGGCAGAAGACGAGAGAGAAGAAGAAGAGAAATCCATTGCAGAGGAATCCCCCATGATTGCCAGCATTTCTTATGGCGCGCTCCTTCCTTGTGGGGACCCTCTCAGAGGTCACTTCCGCCTTAGGTGATTGTTCACACCTCAGGTCACACCTCCCGAGAAACGGATGGAGGGACCAATCGGCATGGTCGGAAGGTGTCAGCTCAGGCAATCACCCCTCCCTGGGCCTGGCCTTTACCAGGGGTTACGTGCGTGCCTTACTTGTCTACCCAGGGCAGGGAACGACATGTTACCCCGTCACCTATTATGCATGCGAACGCATGGGTCAGCTTTTAGGCACGCACAGGGAGGAAGGAAGAAGAGTAAAAAGAAAGGAGAGAGGGAAAGAAAGGACAGACTATCTCATGCCGAGTCAGAGACCAGAGAAGGCAGGGAGAAGGAGGCAGGGAGAAAAGAGGCAGGGAGAAAAGAGGCAGGGAGAAAAGAGGCAGGGAGGAAAGAGGCAGGGAGAAAAGAGGCAGGGAGAAAAGATGCTGGGAGAAAAGAGGCAGGGAGAAAAGAGGCACGGAGAAAAGAGGCACGGAGAAAAGAGGCAGGGAGAAAAGAGGCAGGGAGAAAAAAGCAGGGAGAAAAAGGCAAGGAGAAAAAGGCAAGGGAAAGAGGAAGTAAGACAGTGAGATGGAGAAGTACAAAGAAAGGAACCAATCAAACGAAGGAAGAAACCAGAAGAAGTGAACAAACCAAAATGACCGCAAATATAGCCTGTGGAACCATCTGTCTCTAGACTCAGGCACTAACTACCCCCTTGAGGGGGAGGGACTCCTTTTAGTCACCTCTTACGACAGGCAGGTAGACCTCAGGCCTATTCTAACCCCCGGACCTGCAGGGGGGGCACACCCACACACACACACACAGGTGGCAGAATACAGAGACTTCCCACATGGAGTGGATGGATACAGTCGCCACACACAGGGTCTGCCATACAGCAGGAAGACGTGCCAAAAATGTAAGTGCTGCAAGCACCTCACAGGTGGCAGGATGCACAGCTTCACATCACATAGGTAACACATAACCTTTAGCTTCTCTGGCAGTGTATCTCCCTCGAAAGCCCGAATAGAGGCACTAGAATTTATGTGGTCGTCTTTATGGCCCTCTACAAATGTCAAACTAAATGAATGCCATGTCATTCCATGTTGCATAGTGTACCTCGTCACTTTGTAGGATAAAATCACTCCATGGACCATTTTCAGAGATTGGTAAGTGGTAATAGACACCACTTATCACCAGGGCGATCACCAGCACTAACGGCTGCAGAATGGGCGGCAGAAGTAGTTTTGATGAACAGCATGCCCTACTACATTTTACTGATGGAGTCCACTTCATCAAACTTGTCCACAAAATTCTCCACAAAAATCAGTGCCTTAGTGTTGGTGAATGTGTCCCTACACGTCCTAGTACAAATAGACATATGGGAATGGGTTTCATCCCGAGGCCCTCTTCCCTGAGTGTAGCCAGGGAAGGGAAGAGTGCAGGGTCATAAAAATCAGCATTCAATGATCTGTCACCACTCAAAGTGATGGCCACTTGAGAAGGGCCAGATTTCTGCAGCTTGATATGCTTTTTGCACCGATCATCTGCCTCTATACCACCCACTCGTATCAGGGGCTCTGCCCGTGGCCACCACCCAGCCACAGCAACAGCAAGCTCTCTAGCACAGAAGTCATTGCTGGTACTTCCAATGCTCCAGTATGACAAGAAACCACTCCTTGGTGCACACAAAGGGATGAAACAGCGCAGGTATCAGTAGTGTGTTCCCTGTGTCGTCAGGGGGCTCAGCCAGAAGGGGGACTCGCTCTCTCTGAACCTGCTGCCCCAGAGGCTTGAGAATTGTAAAAAACAACATATTTCCATTCTTGGACCATTTTCTGCACCTGTGACATGCAATGCTATGGTTTGTTCATTAACATTTCTAGCTGTGGATAATGCTTACACTGGAAAAAAATTTTGCTTTTGACACTTTCAAACTGTATGGATTCTCCATCCATGGTGAATTGCATTTAGTTCCAGATCATGTTCCATACCAATAGTTAGACGCTCACTGTGTCAAATTTTGTGATCTGTTTTCTCCAGAACTGGACTGTGGAACATAATTTCAAGCTAGTATTACAATAATACAGTATGCCCATTCTCATTTTCTTCTGCTTCCACCTGGTACTTGTAACTTTATGTGGTTAAATAAAAGCAGCATTAGATAACCTTCAATTCCCCAATGGTGTTAGACCTCTTTCTTTGAGTGAATGATCAGCATCACTAAGGATAGTATAAAAGCATGTTGGTAAATTACACCTCAGTGATGACTTAAGAAAAAGCTATTAATGCACAGTCATCAATACCTACCCCTTGCTGTACCCTGGCGAGCTGTTAGCAAAATTATTGGAAGCCTTATTTTTCAAAGCAGTGGCACATTTACAGCTGCTACTTGACAAGTAATCTGAACATCTTCCACTTGTCTCTAGCCCATTGGGCCTTTTATAAATACTGGTTTGTGCCTTTTGGTGTAGCAAGCACACCAGCTAGTTTCCAACGCATTTTTCA
Source organism: Schistocerca gregaria (assembly GCF_023897955.1). Lineage (NCBI taxonomy): Eukaryota > Metazoa > Arthropoda > Insecta > Orthoptera > Acrididae > Schistocerca > Schistocerca gregaria. Next base: position 51,636,858 of record NC_064927.1, read on the forward strand.
GCAACTTATTGCATTAGTGCCAGACTGCCTCAACTATTTAGATGACATAGTAGCGTCTGGTGCCTCTTCAGAGGGACATTTGCAGAAATTTCATGCTCTATTTTCTGTTTTACAGTCCACAAAATAAAAGTGCAATCTGGACGAGACACAGCTTTTTCAACCAGCCGTTATCCCGGAATGAAATTTTCACTCTGTAGTGGAGTTTATTTGGAGTTTGAAATGTCATGAGCTGGAATTCAATCATTGCACTCGCATATTGATGCTATTGCTGCACTGCCGTATTCCACATCCCTTGAGGAATTGCAGGCATTTTTAGGCAAAACTGTGTACTATCCCAAATCGATACAGGACACTGCAACTGTGACACAACCATTGTGTCCATTATTACTTAATGATGTTCCTTTGCACTAATGCCTGGCTCGTGACTTGGCATCAAAGTTTATTAAATTTAAGCTGCAGTCAGCTCCTCATTTGGTCACTTTTCAGCAGGGCTAGCCACTTTCATTTGTGACAGACACATCTCAGTTCTGACTCTGCACCACCCTTGCTCACAAGTATGGAGACAGATCGGAATGCCATATCGCATATGACTCTGCCTCCTTAAATTCAGCATAACAAGCCTGACAGTTTTCTTCTCAGATAGAGGAAGAGGTTTTGGAAATCGTGTATGCTCTAAATTAGTTCATATTTTTCTATACAGTTCTTAGTTTTACCCAATTACAGACCAAAAACCACTATTGTCTCTTTTTAACCCTTTGGCATCCTTTGCAGAAAAAGCCACACATATCTTTCAGCAGTGGGCTCTTTTCCTATTGTGATTCAATTATGAGATTCAGTACCACCCTATGGTGCAACATGGTAATAGTGGTGCCTTATTGCATTTGTCATTTGGTATGGATCCAGACATTGGTAAATAGGAATTACCCTGTTTTCATATAGCCATGGAAAATCTAAATGTTATTGATGGTTCCCCTACTACTACTAGCACTAAATTTGCAGCCATGGTAGCTACTAATCCTGTGTTAAGCAAAGCTGTTTCTTTTGTGCAACATGAGTGGCCAGACAAGCCTCTTGGGCAATGCTTCTGATCCTTTAAGATATCATTTTGCATTACAAATCCATCTTTCTGTTTGGTATGGAGTGCTGATGTTGGCTACAGAGAACACTGCTCCCAGGTTGTAGCACCCTCCATCCTTCAGTGTGAGGTTGTGTGTTTATTTCATGTGTATCACTAAGGTGTATCATGTACAAAAGCATTAGCAAGTAGACATTTTTTTGGACAGGCACTGATGGGGAAATTGTGTGAGTGTAATGGCCCACACACAGTGGGCCACCTGTCAGGAGGCTCTGCATGCTTCCCTGTCACCGTGGCCAGATCCACAAAACCCTTGGGGAAAAAAATTATGTAAATTTTGCAGGATCTTTCATAACTTTTTGGGTTTCCATATGTGGTGCATTGTCCATCTACTTCTCCAGTGCAATAATTTCAGATTTATCCAATATTTCTGCAATGAAAGGCCTTCCATATCACTTACAGACAATGTCCCTCAGTTCACATCTGAGAAACTCTAAGATATTTGTAAAAAAGTGGTGTTTGACATGTTACAGCTCCTCCTTTCCATGCTCAATCAAATGGGGAATCAGAAAAATTAGTACAAACATTTGAGATTCATACAAAAAAAAATGTGTTTGGGGCATGCCAGGAGCTCTCGACTAGTTCCTCGGTTCTTATAGGTCCACCCTCAACTGCGATAACAGTGTGCCAGAGTTGTCGCATACTCGTCAGCCCCAGACTCTGTGACATTTGCTTTGGCTAATGCCAGGCCATCCACCAGTAGTAGTGCCACAAAACCTCTGACTCGGCAAGGCTGTTTGGGATCACAGGTTTGGCCTTCGGCCATAACGGGTGTCAGAGGTAATCGAAATGCCTGTGACCCATACCTCTGCACTATCCATCCAGTCGAGGGGAGGGCAACGTGACAAGTTGAAGAGTTACATCACCACATGGCAGCTGCACAACTGCACCACCCCCACATCCTCCATCTGCCCAGTTGGCTACTATGCTGTGGCTGGAGCCCTCACCTCTCTGTCACTACTGCCAATGTTATCACAACTGTCTCATCTGTTGTGGGCATCCCTTAACCTGTCGGAGGCTGTCAAAGCTGACACCAATGCTGCTGCCACATCCGTCGCAGCCGGAGCTGCCTGCTGCATCGCCTACACTGCCGTATCCTTTCCTGTGGCTGAAGTCTAATGTGGAGCCATCAACACTGGTCTTATAATTCAGCCTCTCACACGGGTGTGAGCACTGCTCTCATTTGTGGTCTCACCACTTCCCACCCTACATGTTGTTGGCAGTGTATCACAATTTGAAGACCTACATTGACCAGAAAAGAAACTGATATGAAAACATTGCTCACTTCTTTCTGAAGGAAGAGGTGTACTGTAACTATGAATTTTGTGTGTACATCGTTTCGTAGTTTACGTGTGACGTTTGTGTTTGATTCTGCCATTAGAGACCACGTGGCATGCTAATATGACACCAGTTGCCTGTCAGCTGTGCCCCGTGTAGGAACTAGTGAATACACAGGCCGAAGCACCGGTCTTTACTGGCCTCTTGTACATTGCTAATTCTACTGTACTTTGTCTTCCTAGTGTGTGTACTGTTTGAGCAATAAATTATTGTTCTCAGATTACAATAACTACGTCTCATCACTTGTCTTAATTTTTTGAAAAAACAAATGCCCTCATTTTGCATTTCAATCATCTCATAAAAGCGTCCAAGCACCATAGTTTTTGCTTGGGAAACAAGGTTTGTGGGACAATTTTTGCACACACCTTTCTATTTTCAATAGGATTCTGGAGAACCCATTACAAACACAGTTTAGGGATGTTGCTAGACTGATTTGTGACAACAACAATGCTGATGAGATGTGACCACACTTCCCACTGTTCAACACAGTCTGCTCACAACTGACTGGTCAGATGCACATCAATTGTTTAATGTTGTTAGTTCAAGCTGCCACCCTAATACTCCACTGATGATACGAATTTACCAGCAATAAAATCAGTTTCTGTACTTTTTGGATGAATGGTGTATCTAACTATTTCAAGTATGAGTGCAAATATGAATATTTTTTATGCACACACAAGGTAAAAATATTGTGGTCAAATTGGAGGTAATTATAAATAATTACACTCAAGATTTTTTTGTATTAAACTAACCACTGTGTTATTCACTTATGTTAGATGATAAATTGAAGCAGATTCAACCACCAAACAATATTACTGTTGTCTTGAGAATGGTGGTGTTGCTCCACCTGCAGTTTACTAAAGTGGAACAATACAGTAGTTTCACTCAAGACAGTTTATAACTAACGAAAACATTAAAAGCCTGTAAGAGACAGTCTTGCACAGTCCTGGATGAAAGGTTTGTCAAATACGTAAATAAATAAAAACCAAACTTTTCCTCTTATAAATGTTACTATATGAAACAAATTATTGTAAAAAGTATTTTATCAACATCCTTTTTTTCCCTACATAAAAATCTTAACATTTTAGATATATGGCGAACTCAATATCCCCATTGTGACATGTAGGAAACAGACAGATCTTTTAACAGAAGTGTTCACATGTACAGCAATTACAGGTGCCTTTTTTATTTAATTTTTTTATTTACTGGAAACAAATGAAATAAATCCAGACTGTCATACAGAGTACAATGCCCCAGGGTGTAAATACAGAAACATTAAATTGTGTAGAACTTTGCTTCTGTCATTTTTCCCCAACATTTGAGGCTTTAATGAAGCAAATTGGTTCCACACATATCATTCAAAGTATTTCCATTGATGAGCACTAGTTTCTCCCATCTTTTGGGAGTGTATGACTCCCGTGTCAAAAAAATTGTTAATCTTTTGAAGCGATTCACACATTGATCCAATTTGTGACTTCTTCATGAGATCGGAAGTGTTGGTTAGCCAGGCCATGCACAATTGATCTAAACAGGTGACATTCAGAGGGCACAATGTCTGGAGAATACGGCAGGTGAGGTAGGACTTCCTACTGTAACGTTTCCAAGTACATTTTGAACTCTTTCGCAATGTAGGGTCGAGCATCGTCATGCTCCAAAATCACTATATCCTGCCTGTCAATGTACTGCGGCCATTTGTCTTTTAATGCTCTGCTCTAACACATTAACTGCATTTGATAATGAGCACCTGTGATTGTTTCACTTGGTTTTAACACCTTGTAGTACAGGACTTCAAAGTGGTCCCACCAAATGCAAAATATGGTCTTGGAGCCACGAATATTCAGTTCGGCTGTCGATGTGGAAGAAGGCCGGGATATCCCCACAATTTTTTGCATTGCATTTCTGAATTGTGCCCATAGCCTTGAGACGTTCTGAAATGGCTGAAAGTGTCACTCCCACTAATTGTACCAATTCTTCTCGAGTTTGATGCGAGTCTTCACTCAGCAATGCTGCAACTTTGGAAGCATTCTCTCTTCCAACACTATGCCAGACTATGATGTTAAAATCAATGGTCTTGAAGCATTGAAACTACTCACAACATATTCTTTCACTAATTGCATTCTTACTATATGTACTTGAGAACATTCAATGAGAGTCAACCACTGTTTTCTTCATATTGAAACAAAACAGTAACACCTCCAGCAAATGATGAGAATTAGGCTCATAAACTGACATTTTCAGTCGAGAACAACTTTAGGATACAGACACAAATCAACTAATGTTTGAATGAAGTTATGTTGACCAAGGTCCAAGCTAACTGCCTGATGGCTGCGATCTGTTTCTTTCAACTGCTACTTACCGTTGTCACCACCTATCAGCAAGCCACGGAAACGAAGTTTCACACCTTATAATTAAAAGAAAACTTGTCTTGCAAGCTGTTGTGTTTGTTGTATTCAAACCCTACTAGAAACACACACACAGGACTCACCTCCAGCTGTAGCACTCTTTTGTGTTGCCAGGGCTACAAGGACAGCAGCTTTAGGCAAATTCCTGGTCAAGGTAGCACTGCGACTGCTGCACGAGCACCTTCAGTCTGACCACATGTATCTGTGTCTACTTTTACCAGAGAACGCTTCTGTAGGATGTCTCCGACACCCATGAAAGCTTCCTGCAGTCATCTGACAGCAGGAGTAGCTGTAAAATTAGCGGGACAGTAAAAATACCTTAGCTCTGAAGTCTTTCTCAGAACATAAGAAAAGGATTTGGGAAAGGATGCAGGTTTCTAAAATTTGCTGCAGCGATTTTAAAAAGGTGCTGACATAATTCAGACACTCAAAACAATAGTTGCTTCCTTTTTTAAATTGTTAGTTTGCAAGTGACTACTTTTTAAATCAGAAAAAATAATGGTACTGAATACTAGAAACATAAAATAAAGCAGTTTTGCTTAGAAAGGTTTCCCTTCTTTGGTCAATATCACATCCCCCACCCTCCATAGTGCAGCACAGGTTTTATTAATCATGTCCATTTCTTCCCATTCCACTCACAAGTTCAGTTTATGAATAATGAGTGCTTGTAATCCTCTGTGCATCCCGTCACTTCTAAATTCATTCTCCCATTTCATATATAATATGTATCTAATTAATTGAACAACATTTGTAAATCCTTACCTGATAACAGGTTCCCAGTTTCTTATGTTAGTTGCAAGTAAAATTTGGCACTTTGGATTTTCACTTACTACCCAATCATAAAGCAACTAGATAAGAAATCAATAGTGCCCTACCTGAATGAGGAACTTGAAACTTTCAGCACAGTGCAGGAACACACAGAAAAATTATTGCCCAAATTTAAAAGAATAGCTGATGTCATGCTGGATAGATATGTACCCAGTACAACAGTTCATAATGCAAGGGAATTCCATACTATACAGTCACTGTAAAGAAACTTCTAAAGAAACAGTGATTACTGGAAAGTAAGTGTAAAACAAAGCATAGGGCTATAGACAAAGAGATGCCAGATGAAATGCATTCAGCCACCAAGAGAGCAATGCACGATGCTTCCAATGACTATTGTATCACATTATTGTCAAAAAATACTTCATTAAACTGAAAGAAGTTTGGGTTTTATGTAAAGGTTGTTTGTGGCACCAAAATTATTGTCAAGTCCCTAGAGAATGTAACAGGAACTTAAATTGGGAGTAGCAAGCAAAAACCTGAAATGCATAAAACTGTTTTCAAATATTCCTTTAAAAGGAAAAAACCTAGGAGAAGTGCCCCAATTTAATCTTTGTACAACTGAAAAGATGAATGAAACAAGTATGAGTGCAAGTGAGTGATGCTGACCAACAGCTGAAATTGTTGAAACTGAGCAAAGCTCCAGGGCCTGATGGAATCCCTTCCACATTCTATACTGAACCTGTGGATTAGCTAGATCTCTTCAAACTATAATCTATCATTGATCCTGTGAACCAAAAACCAAGCCCAGTTATTGGAAATAGTCAGAGGTCAAACCTGGCTACAAGAAGAGTAATAGAAATGAGTCACAAAACTAGTGCTCAATATCCTCGACAGTGATATATTGTAGAATCTCTTAACATATTCTGTGTCCAAAGATAAGAAGTATCTCTAACAGGATGACTTCCTTGACGCCAACCAGTATGGGTTCCGAGAACATTGGTTGTGTGAAACCCAGCTTGCACTTTTCTCAGACAACATACTGAAATCAGTGAGATAGATGTTGTATTTCTAGTTGTCCAAAAAGCATTTGACCCAGTAATACACCTAAGCTCACTGTCGAAAGTTTAATCGTATGGGGTATAAAGTGAAATTTGTGCCTGGATTGACAACTTTTTGGTAGGGAGATACAGCATGCTATTTCAGATGGAGAATCATTGTCAAATGTAGAAGTAACTTCATGTGTACCACAGGGAAATGTGCTGGTACCCTTGTGGTTCACGATGTATACTAATGACCTTGCAGACTGTACTTCTAATAGCCTCAGACATTTTACAGATCATGCAGTTGTCTATTATGAACAACTGTTTGAAAGAAGCTGGATAAATATTCTGTCAGAACTTGATAAAGTTTCAAAGTGGTGCAAAGATTGGAAACTTTGTTTAAATATTCAGAAATGTAACATTGTGCGCTTCACAAAATGAAAAGTTGTATCCTTTGACTGTAATACTGATGAGTCACTGCTGGAATTGGCCAATGCATACAAAGACCTGTACGTAACATGTTTTGGAACACAAAATGGGACAATCATATAGGCTCAATCAAGGGTAGAGTGGGTGATAGACTTCTGTTTATTGGTAGAATACAGTACAATCAATCTACAAAAAAAAGATTGCTCACAAATGATCTGTGTGACAGGTTCTAGAATATTGTTCAAGTGTGTGGGACTCATACCAAAGAGGACTAACAGGGTATATTGAATGTACACAGAGAAGAGCAGCACAAATGGTCACAGGTTTTTCTGATCCTTGGGAGAGTGCCACAGATATATTCAATAAACTGAACACTCTCTCTCTCTCTCTCTCTCTCTCTCTCTCTCTCTCTCTCTCTCTCTCTCTCTCTCTCTCTCCCCCCCCCCCCCCCCCCCCCTCTTGCTGCCGCCACCACCACCACCACTGCCATTTTCTTCACATTGCAACAACATTTCCAAATTTAGACCACAGGATATCCAAACCAACACACTGTAACTAAACTGATTTTATCACATAACAGAAAAATGCCATGTCCCTGTAATATAATTTCTCTGCAATTTTTGTATTTATGTTCAGAGGAAAATCAGAGTAGGTATATATTATTTAAACATTTATTAGGGCATGCAAACCCAAGACACATTTTCACGACTGCATTTATAGTTCTAAATTGTGCTAAGACTGATTAACAACCAAATTTGACTTCCTTAATTAAGGTTACATAAATGACAATTCTTCATATGTTTTCAGTCATCTGCTTTATTATAAAAACTAAAGACAACTAACCAAACAATCATATAATTCTAAGAATTAAATTTATTAAAACAAAACTGTTGAAATGTCTAGTAAATATGGCATTACCTATATATCAGAAATCGACCATTTCTGTGTGTAAAGAAAGGGAAATGTTTTGTCAGTTGGTTAGAGAGAGACATCAACAATGGAAGCTAGTAGCTTTTATGCTTTGATGCTTGGCTATGCTGCACAACAAACTGTGCTTTATCAACTGTGATTGACATACAGCAGTTATGAAAAGATGGCATGACTTTCGGAAATAAACAAACAAATAACATCTTGTATCCAGTTTAATAATTAATGACCCACTCTCAAACTTTTCAAAACAGCTGGAGAAACCAGAAGCAGATTGGTGCACAAACTAAATAAGTAAGAGAATCTGAATTCTTAAATTGAACATATTGCTCTCATCACATAATTACGAGCACTGACACCTAAACATATGTACTGCCATCACAGTCAGAAGAGACAGCCTGCAATCTAATACTTGTGATATACAAGAGAGGTTTACACTACGAAACTGAATCAGTTTTCATGCTTGTGACCAGTGTCTTGAGGCTATCATCACATTAGAAACTGAAATCATCCTCAAAATAAAATAATTTCATAATTCACTACTTCCCAGAAATAGCTAACTGTCCATCATCTTATTTCAGCTTTTGTTTTCCTTTCTGTTAATTCTTCTACTTTTCTAGTCTGAAATATGAAACAGATTGTGCCATCATAAGGTCAGGGGATTGATCTGAATGAATGGTACCTTAATTTTTTCTGGCAAAAGTAATTCCCTTCAACCACTAGTAGTACCACATTTTTACGTATTGTAATATTAGATGCCTATGGCCCATGTTCTGGTATTTTGGACCATCACTACTTGTTACAATACAAGCTCCACAATCATAGTTTATATCAAAATGAAAGTATTACACACCATTGAGATGTGACCTGTAACTGTAGTGTACTCCAGGACACCACATATTCAGCCATTTTAGTAAGAGATACCTTTCTGCAGCTTCTACAGGGACCACGATAGCAGCTGCACATATTCAGTACTGCTTGAAACTGACCATCAAGTGGTTTTTTAGATGGAACTATCAAAGTATATCTGTACATAGTCCAATAACTGGAGATTACTGCATCATCTTGGAAATTATAATGACCTTAAACAAACTGCAGTAATCAATACCATTCACAAACTTAAGTGCAAGAGGCAACCAACAGTTACAATTTTGGATCTCTTATTATACCAAATCATGTTATGGCACATGAATGTGTACACTTTAATAAAAACTGTCAGTAGATAAATAGATAAAATGAAGTACCTGTTTACTAAACAGCAATAACACCAACAGTGAAAAGAAGAAAATGTTGTTAGTTTTCAGAACCATGTGCTCCTCCTGGTAGGTGGCATAAAAGGGTTGATGCAAATGAACATTAGCAAAGCAACAAAAAGAGTCTGGTGTAAGGGTGGAGCATAGAACAAGGAGTCATAGAGGAACAAAATTTTTTGAAAATGGGATGCAATGGGATGCAACAGGAGTTAGCATTAGTTGATTTCATTCTCCAACAAGCATACTATGTGTTCCATTTATACAGAGCCCTGGATTATTTTCTGTATAAATTCTCATTCCCTTCAATCAGATGAAAGAAAACCAAGTTCTTAAAGCCAATAAGTTCACATCTAGCACTGCTCCTGCCCAATTATTCAGAAAAATGTTTCTGTTGCTGCTAAACTGAAGTTTAAGTTTCATGGATACCACTAGTAAGGATAATCAACCCTTTCCCTGTGTTAAGAGCACAGTAGCAGAACTGCCAACTTCTTTCCATCCACAGTACTTAATTTGCTGTATTTTGAATGCTGTATTATTCACCTAGAACTCTCCCGTAGAGTCCAATACATCCAGCACCACTTGGGATTTTACTGCAACTGGAGAGAAAGCTCCAAGTGAAGACAGCAAGCTGCAAGAAGTTCCAGCAGGTAATTTCACAGGTAAGGACACTGTCTTTCCTGTTAACAACTTCAAGCTCTCATTTAGTAATTACTAACAACTGTGCCATCTGTGAATATTATATCTGCAACCAGAAGATTACTGCAAAATTCATTACACAATTTTAAAAATGAATAACTACAGTGAATCTATCTTCTTAATTTCATCCCATCGATATTATTTCTTAATTAACATTAAGTTTGATGACAACTGGCTCAGAGAAGCAATATAGTGTACATAAAATTTTATTAAATGAAAATTGTGACAAAGAAACCAATACATCCTGAACATATTACATCACAATACTGGTTAATAATTGTAGTTCATAGCATATCTACTGAAAATACTGTAAATGTACTTCTTTGGCCGAGAAGAGAAGAATAGAAGAAAAGCTTAAGAAGAGAACCAGATTTCTGGAAACAGCTAATGTGGTAACAAGAACTCTAATTCAAATGCAATAGAATTGGGAAATTCTAGTCACAGGGACTTTGAATCTCTGTAATTATATGTAGCTTTCTAACTAAAGGCTGTTACGTAATAAGAAAAACGGAATATCTGGAAAGTGACTGTAATATCCATTAAATAAATGAAATTTATACTATGTATACTGGTTTAAAAAGATACAGCATAACAATACTAAGAAAGAAGACTATGGCATAAGATACGGCTACCAGTCCTAGAAGGTGGTTGAGAAAGTATCATAAGAAATGGCCAGAAAAAACCATTGTTCTGCTATGTAACTAAAATTGAACTACAGCTAACTGCAATTCACTCATGACTTGTTATTGGCTGTCTTCTTCATTACTACCTGAAGGAAGTCATCTGGAATGGAGTGGCTGTAGTTTTCTTCAGCAAAATATTAATAAACACACTTCCAACAGAACTTCAATACCCCTAAGCCTCATATTTATCATAATTCACTGGAATATGTACTGTGCAGCATGCGTTTATCCAAATATATTATTTCTTATTTTGTCAAATAAAATTAGTGACAGTATTTCATTGCTCTATACCTGGCACTGATGTGGTCAAAGTCATGGTACTTTCCAGCTTCGATTTACTGCAGTACAGATGCAATTGCCTGGACAAATTCCCAATATGTGAAGATGGCAATTTTGATACCCACAGGCTTCATGGTAGCCCTCTCCACAGTGGTTGAGCTGTATCTGAAGCTGTCCTGGGACGTGCTGGTTTCCTATCATCATCATCTCTCACATGCTCACCATGTGACTGAATCTGTTAACACAGAAATGTGTGTTTTGACACTGAAAGAAGGTCTCAAGGGATGTGCATACTAAAAACATTTCCAAAAAACAGCATGTATTGCAATTCACCAGTGCATTATATTGTACCACACAGAGCACAATTCCAGTACCTGCTGCATGGAAAAGTCAAATTTCTATTTCTGATTGTACAGAAAAATCAATTCCATTCTAATTAATGTGACAGGAATACATATAACAACATGACAAAGAAATTAACTCAATTTTTAAAAATATATGTAAGGAACACCGGAGAGTTATCTACATCATCATTTCTAAGACTTTTCTGTAAGTGCAACTCTTTACAATGACCACTTTTATCATAGGTGCTCTGCTGTGTTTCTATGATACATTTTTAAAATAACATTTTTTAACAAACAACAATAATTACAATTATTATTATTGTTGGTTGGGTTGTTTGGGAGAAGAGCCCAAACTGCAAGGTCATCAGTCTTATCGGATTTGGGGACGGGGAAGGAAGTCAACCATGCCCTTTCATAGAAACCATCCTGGCATTTGCCTGGAGTGATTTAGGGAAATCAGGGAAAACCTAAATCAGGATGGCCGGATGTGGGATTGAACCGTCATCCTCCCGAATGTGAGTCCAGTGTGCTAAACGCTGCGTATTATTATTTCTCTTTCCTGTCTCAGACATTATGTCTGGTTAACAATGTATAGTGATGTGGACCTCGATAAAGCGTGACTTCCTTTTAACTGTACAGTATATGTTACATTGCATTTAGAAACTTTTGGGTAACTGAACATGTATCAATAATTAGAGATTTCTGTAGTTGTATATATACGTTTGGATGTAGCTGTATTGCGTTGATGTACTAGTGGATATTATGTAGTATGACAGCTGTAGTTGATAGTATAATTGGTACAATGTCAACATTATCCTGATGCCACATGTCCTTGACTTCCTCAGCCAGGTGGATGTGTTTTTCAATTTTTTCTCCTGTTTTCTTCTGTATATTTGTTGTATTGGGTATGGATATAATTTGTATTCATCACTCTCCAGTACATTTCGTAGTGCATACGTGTACGTGGGAACATGTTGTTTTATTAGTTTATTTTGTATGGCAAGTCATTGATGTATTATTTTGCTACATTGTCATGTCTTTCGGGTATTCTGTATTTGCTAGTATTGCACATCTGCTTGTGCTGTGATCTACTGTTTCTATTCGTTGTTTGCAAAGTCTGCATTTATCTGTTGTGGTATTGTGATCTTTAATAATATGCTTGCTGTAATATCTGGTGTTTATTGTTTGATCCTGTATTGCAATCGTGAATCCTTTCCTCTCACTGCATATATTGCCTTTTCTTAGCCATGTGCTGGATGCGTCTTGATCAATGTGTGGCTGTGTTAGATGATGCGGATGCTTTCTATTTAGTGTTTGCTTTTTCCAATTTACATTCTTTGTATCTGCTGATGTTATGTGATCTAAAGGGTTGTAGAAGTGGTTATGATATTGCAGTGGTGTAGCCGATGTATTTATATGAGTGATTGCTTTGTCTATTTTGCTAGTTTATGCCCGTTCTAGAAAGAATTTTCTACCTGTCCATAATGTAGGGCTTTTATTGCAATAAATACCCTTCCCCCTTCCTTTCTGCTTAATGTGAATCTTTCTGTTGCTGAATGTATGTGATGTATTCTACATTTGTGGCATTGTGATCGTGTAAGTGTATCGAGTGATTCTAGGTCTGTGTTACTCCATTTCACTAATCCAAATGAGTAGGTCAATATTGGTATAGCGTAAGTATTTATAGCTTTCGTCTTGTTTCTTGCTGTCAATTCTGTTTTCAGTATTTTTGTCAGTCTTTGTCTATACTTTTCTTTTAGTTCTCCTTTAATATTTGTATTGTCTATTCCTATTTAGATGCCTTTGATTTCCTTGGACTTACCATCTGAGACAATATACTATCAGTATCTGCCTTTGCACCAAAAGACAGTGTTGCCAGCTTGCTTAAAGGATTTCCTGAGCTTTTTCTTAGAAGGAGTGGGAAAAGCTAATAACTTTGTAGCACATGATACATTAAAAGACAGTGCACAGCTGAAGTTTTTCCAGACCCACCCTGCTCCAACTGCTTTTAGAGGTGAAACAGCTGGCAAATTGAAAGAACTAGAGGATAATTATGTAACTGCTCCCATTCAAGCTAGTCAATGGACAAGTCATCACGTTTTGTTGCCTAAGCCTTCTGGTCGCATTCACATTTGTGATGACTATGTCTACAATCATACTACAGACAGCATTTGACACTTGTCTGTTACTTCAGCCTGAGGAATCCTGTGAGCATGCTTGGTGCAGGACATTACTTTTCTAAGCTAGATTAGATTGATGTGTACTCCCAGATTCCATTGGATGAAGAATCACCCTTAGGACTGTTCAAATTTTTGCGTTTGGCCTTCAGCAACACTTTTGTAACCACTATTTTTCAATGTTACTTGGAAAGCTGACTGCAAAAGTGCCTTTTTATTTGAACTACCTTGATGATATTGTCATCTCAGGTCATACACCAGAGGAACACATCGCCAATTTGTGTACTCTTGTTTTTATTTTTAAATTTTTTTTTTTAGTGTTTCCAGAAGTGGGACTCAAGTGTCATCTCGAAAAGTATGACTTTTTTCAGACTGAGCTTCAGTACTTAGGTTTTGTGATAAAAAAATTAGGGTATGCACCCCCCTCCAATATCATTTGCTTGCAATCTGTGACCTATCTGTCCCTTACATTGTGCTGAACTGCAGTCAGTACTAGACAAGAGACATACTACATTCGGTTCATACCAAATGCCACACAAATCGTGGCTTCATTGCATCTCTTGCATCACAAATATGAACCTTTTCTTTGGCCTAAAAATCGTCAAGACAGATATTGGAAACTCAAAAATCCCTTGCTTAGTGACACATGTTTAGTGCATTTTGATGCTGCAAAGCCAGTAGTTTTACAAGTCGATGCTTGTTGCTAAGGAATCAGCACTGTGATTTCACACAGAATTGGTGCACAAGACAGGCCCATTGCTTCTGCCTCAAAGTTGCTCACTCAATCTCAGTGCAATTATTCTCAAATAGAAAATGAGGCTCTCACTGTTGTTTACGGTGTGAACAAATTACATAGCAATTGCAGCCAGAAAAGCACAGAGAGACAAAAGATGAACAAGTTGTACATAACACATGAGGATGGGTCTAAGGGCAGTAACTGAGTCAGCACAGGTAAGTCAGGTCTGCGCCAGATCTCCAAGCCCAGATAGCTGCAGCTTGGTCTCGTTACAAGAGAAGACAGAGTTTACTGCCAAACCCTAAATGGACTGATAAGCTCAAGTGACCCTTCTCAAAGAGAGTGGTAGAAGCTCACTTTGCAAATAGAACATAAAACTAAATCAGACACTGGGGCATTGTCTCCTAACACAGGGGTAGTGAGTCAGGGAGACTATGGGTCTGCCATCGGACAGCTAGGTTGGGACAGTTTAGAAAAATTCGGATCCCTGTCATATGGATGTCATAACGACAAAGGGATGGGTCCTCACTATGGAGGGTGTAACGATCAGTCAGACAAGTATGGCCAATATAGAGCCAGCAAAGGTAGAGGCCTTGTGACAGGCCAGCATGGAGGACCTCCACAGATTCATGGTCTGCTTTATCACCCGCAGTTAGTTTGCTTAAGTCAGAGCGAGCCATTTCATATTCCCGGCAACCTACAACTTGATGGTGTAATACCTGTTAGAGGTCTGTCTCTGGAAAACCCATCTCAAGAGTCAGTTTACCAGAAGTCTGTTTTCAGGATTCCAGCAAGGTCCCAACATGGCCCAGGATCTGGACGAAGGTCATTGAGCTTCCATATTATTTAAGAGCATACAGGGAATCGTGGACAGCAATAACCAAGGGATGTTGATGTAGCACTGGTCGAGTGTGCAAACCGTTCAGGAAGTGCAGGAATGGATATGCTCAAGAGCACGAGAGGCAGAGACCAACATCACAGTGAAAATACTACAGCCGTGTGGCAAAGACAGCAGTTCAGTATCTCCTGCACAAGTATAAGCAAAGCCTACATAACCAGCAGCCATCAAGCCATCAGTGTAGACAACTTCTGAGCCCTGGGATACACTGAGGATGGAAAAAAGTTTACAGTGGAGGGCCTCCAGATGAACTGAGTCTTTGAACATTGTGATAGGTGTAGCTAATGGATGCAGTGTGGAGGCATATGGGAGAGGGCCCAGAGGAGAAGTGGGAGAGGAAATAACTAAAGTTTAGAGAGGACAAACTGGATGCAGATTCCAATCATAATCCCAGATTGAAGCTGCCGTTGTAGGAGATAGATTACTGTGTTTGGAAAGTGGTGGTCACAGCTCAATTGCTTAAGGGCACTACCGATGTGGATAGTGTAATCGGCAAGCTGCTGTCAGTGTCTGATTCACAATGGATGAACCCCAGGGTCCACAAATATGTTGTTCACAGGGCAAGTTTGACAAAGCTCCAGTTGCATGTCGAACTCCAGTGGTTTACCAAATCCACTATGCACAATGCTGACAATGATGCTGAACTGTGTGCCAGACTCCCATAATCAAGGTGGAATTGTATCAGGGCTTTATAAAGTTGCAGAAGGGTACAGTGTTCTGTGACTCATCTGGTTTTACTCTGGCAACAAAGGGTGTTGAGGTGCAGCCAGCAATTTGGGTTAAGTTGGCAAAGATGGGGAACCCATGTCAACCAAGAATCAAAGACCAGTCCTAAAAAGACTAGTGTCTGCACCTTTCGTATGGCATTTACAGTCAACGATCAGCAAAATCCAGATTAGAGGAGGCACAGTAAAGGCAAAAGTCATCAGCATACAAGGATAGTGATACTGATCAACTCACAGCTGCTGAAAGATCATGGATTACTACTAGAAAGAGACAGAGACTCAGTATACAGACCTGCATGATCCCATTCTTTTGGGTACAGGGGATACTGTGGGAAGCACCAACTCAGACCCAAAACATAAGGTAAGACAGGAAGTTCTGGATGAAAATTGGGGGTGGATCCTGGAGACCCAACTCGTTTAAGGTACCAAACCTGTGGTGTTGCCATGTGGTGTGTGGTATCATAGGCCTTTTGCAGACTGAAGAAGACAGCTGTAAGATGTTGACAGTGGGCAAAAGCTGTTAAGCTCTTCAGATGACTGACTCCAGGTAAATCAGATCATCTGTACTGGAATGGCCTCAGGAAAAACCACCCTGGAAAAAGAGGTGAAAGATCGCGGAACTCAGTGAACTGACACAGCTGCCAGCTCATCGTATGTTCAAGCAACTTACAAAGAACGTCAGTGAGACTTATCAGGAAATAACTGTCAATCTGTAGACGCCACTTACACAGTTATGTACTGGGACAATGATGCTCTCTCGCCATTTCAATGGCTCCAGATGTGATTAACAGTGGTGAGGATATGTGTTTGATCATTTGGTATGTGCCTGATCATTTGGTTGTGGATGTGATCCAGTCCTGGGGCTGTATCAGGGCAGCGGTCCAGGACACTGACAAATTACTGCTCTGAACGGAGCATTATATGGCTCCAGGTGGCATGTAGTAAAAGATATTTGCTTCTGCTCCTACCACTCTTTTAGGACACAAAAGGCAGGTTGGTAATTCTCAGCCTCTGACCCTCAAGAACAGTTCAGAGCAATATGTTCAGTGATGATACCTTTGTCAATATAGACAGTGCCACTCCAGTTAATACCAGGTATACCTGCAAGTGTCTAGTATCCAGAGGTCTGATCTCAGCCCAAACCTGCAAAAGAGAGGTACATGGTCTGACCATAGAAATGTAGCATTCTCACTTTCATCTTTTCATTAGGTGGAGGACCTAGGCATGGAGACACTTAGAGGAAATGCAGTGCTCCATCGACAGGTGCCATTTGTGGCATAGGAGTGTACCCATATAAAATCTCTAACGGCTTCTGCAATTTCTCAGGACTACTGACTTACTGTCTTCATTTGTGGCAGGCCCAAGAAACAGTGGATCACTGAATCAGCTGCTGAAAGAATGACTGTTGTCGTACGTTAGACTCCCCCACCAATATCTTCATGCAGTAGGGAGCCAAGGTAGACAGCAGAAGTGAAAACATCCCAGCCAGTAGTGTTGAGAGCCCACCTGTGCAGGCATCCAGGTGAGTGATACTAAGTGAGGGACAGGAAGATTGGAAAGTAGTCACCACCACATAGGTCATTGTTGACTCTCCGGTGGATGGATGGAAGAGGGAAAAAGATGCAAATGAAAAGGTCTATGGCTGAGAAGGTTTGTGTGGCACACTGAAGTGTGTTAGGCTGCCATAAGTTGAGAGCAACAGTCAAGTTGTGAAAGTAAATTTCAGAAGTCTTTACCATGGCCAGTTACCATGGTTCCACCACACAAAAGGTTGTGGGCATTGAAATTACCCAAGAGCAATAAAGGTGGGGCACCTGAGATATCAATGCGAACAATGTGTTCTGGAACACTTTACCGCTGGAAGGGAGGTAAACTTTGAAGATGGCAATAATCTGAAAAGCCCTTAACCAAAAAGCAACAACCTCCATAGAGGTGTTAACAGATACAAGTTTGTTAAACTGAGAGTCCAGAACATCGTTGTAGATCCAAATATTGCAGGGAGTATTGCTCTGCTAGCTCTTAGCCCTTTATTCCTCCCAAGATGTAACCAGCAAAGGGAAAATTTTAGGGTAGCACCTCTCTGCATTGAAAGAAGACTGTTCTTTCATAGAGGCTGTTGGGGCCCTATGGGAGATAACCTCACCCACTTAATTTGTGGCTGATCTGAACAAGGCTTATCCCCACTGCTGTCAACCAGACTCAGCAATGGCTACCTGGTCAGTAATCCCTGCTCGAAGTCCTGTAGCCCATTTGTGCTCTCCACATACTCCTTGGGGAGCTTTCAGCTCAGGCACAGACAGTGCAACCCCCGCTGGGTCAAGAGGCCACCACTGTGCAGGTTCTGAATTACCCCCCCCCCCCCCACCCCTGACTGCCCCCCCCCCCCCCCCCCCCCCCCAACCACCACCACCACTCACCCACCACATTGAGTGACTCTTCCCGCACAATCCAGAGTTCTGGAGATTTTGAAAACAGGTGGTGGGTGAAACCCATGAATGGGCCATATGTTTATTTGATGATATTTTGTAGAATACACTAGAAGTTGTAATTCAAAGATAAATCACAAATGAGGTCCAAGCAGGCTCAGTCATGAGAAAACAATCCAATGCAGTGGAAGAGGTAGAAAAAGATAGAGGAAGTAAAATCAAACAACACAGAAATGAAGTAATGCAGCAAAGGCTGGCAATACATGGAAAGCAAGTACATGCTCAAAAAAAGATTTGCAAGCCCCGGGATGATACATAATACATGCAGGAATTCTGTTAATGGTTTCCAACTAGCATTTTCTTCAAAGAATGAAGCAGACATCAGTTCAACAGAAATTTCATATCCTTTTGCCAACACGTGATGCCCATTAATAGGTTCTTGATCCAATATTTAATCTGATATTTAATTTGCTGTTCATTTGAGAAAAACTAATTCAATGATTCACACAAATATTGCAAGTGCTGAATAACTTCTGCAATACATATTGCTACTATTTCAAATAGTAGTGGAATAGGCTTTTATTGCTGGGAGCCAAGAGACTCACGAGAGTGCGTGCAAATTTTGTTGATTCTTATTTTTTCTTTCAACAAATAATTTTTTGAGGAGCAGTTAAAATATTTATTTATTTGTTTTCAAGGGTTAAATTATTATCTTTGTAGAAATGTTTATCAAATAATAAACCTGAAATGTCACAATAGTAGATGGCTGAGTGATATAGGCTACTGTGGGTGCTGGAGCACTGGCTAACAGACATGATGCAGTTTTAAAGGCCTACTACAGTCTCACATTGTGCAGTTGTTCCCTCACTCCTGTGCTTGCCACCTGGAAAGATGCCGTCTAGCCTCTGATAAATACTTCCTTTTTCAGTGTTGTTGGCACATTCATAGTGTCTGTCTAAGTTAATAAGTGAAACTGAGAATTAATATTTGTTTTGACAAGGTAATGTCATTAAGACACTTTCTTGAATGATATGAAGAAAAAATGGTAACTAACATTCATTTTGTGGAATGCTTAATTGATCTCCACTGGACACCACCATTTACATCAATAACTATGGCAATTATGGGTAGGATGTTTCTTTCTCCTACACTCAATTAGAACACATTGAGGAAAAGCTCTGCATTCAACATTGTAACATTTCTTAGCTTCCTTTATCCTTAAATACACACCAATAACAGTTGCTACAGTGGCACAGTATAGAGTAACCAGAATTCTACAATTAATCATCATGGGTTAAGATTTTTAGGTATACAACTACCAAGCTGTAATTTTCAGCAGAAAATAATTATCACTTCTACATCTGTCAAACAATGGAAACTGGGAGTTGGAAAAGCCAAAGGATACATTTCTACTCATCTTCAAGATGACATGATGAGTTACAGACAAATACAATGAAAAAATTGTTAGGATTCTACTTTTACCCAAAACATTCAACAGAAATGAAGACACACTTTCATTCACACCGGCAAGCCCACCTTACACGCATGACTGCAATATCTGGAAGCTTGAGCTGCAATGCCACTCTCATGTCAAACAGAGGTAGTAATGTGCAGGGCGCAGGGAATAAAAAATGATAGCAAGATACAGGTGGAAGCAGTGGTGAGCTCTGTCTGGTGGAGCATGAAGGGACTAGAGGGAGGCATGAAGACTGAAGGTGCAGTCCGAAGAGACTACAGGGCAGGGTGGGGGGATGGTGAGTGGAAAATGAGAAAAGCAGGTAATGGGAAACATGAGAGGGTGTAATGGCATAGGAGGACACACAGTGAGGGTAAAAGATTACAAACTGGGAGGAGGCATTAGGAGAAAGGGGTGGAAACTGTTGGTGGGTCGGAGGGGGGGGGGGGGGGGGGGGGGGAGTATGAGGGAGGGTATAGGGACAGTAAATAACCTACTCTCCCCACGGGTTCCTCCCAACAGTTTCCACACCCTCTTCTACCACATGCCGCATACTCACACCACCTCACCTTCATCGTGTGCGAATACAATCCTATGCCTTTTCCCTTCTTTGCTTCTCTTCCCTCCTACCTCACATCCCTTGCCCACAGTCAGCCTATGCTGCACCTGTCAGTCTTCATACCTCCATCTAGTCCCTGTACTCCCTGCCATACAGTGCTATTATCTTCCATAATTGTATTGTGTTACAACTTCACATTCCCTGCCCTCTCCCAACTGCTGCTTTCATTCAGCATGACAGCTGGATTCTGGCTTCAACTGCCAGAGATGGCAGTTATGCCTCGTGGTGTCTACCTCTAGCTAGTAACTAATTTCCCCACAATTTTTGTTCAATTGTTAAGAGTTTGAATTCAGTTTCATTATTAGTCAACATTCCTTTTACATAGCTTTTACATAGCTTTTCATCATGTTTTAAGGCCCTGTACCAGTATTCTGTAAGATCAAGTATTTCCAGATTGTAAAAGCTATTGTCCTTTGCTTGTAGCATTCATCACCAGCAACAATCCTTGACAGAAAGGCCTCTCCATTGGCCTCAAACTGCTCCAACAATTCAGATGAAATGGCTTCTCTTTAATTTTGCCATCTCTTCTTAACATTTATGGTACATATCTTGAGCACAGCTTTGAGTATCCAAGGGTCTCGATCTTCCAATGCCCACCAATTTCTGTAGAGCCGACTGTCATGTAGTGATTCAACAACCTGCACGAGTAAGTGTCATGAGTGTTTATGTATGGATGTATATGTGTGTGTGTGTGTGTGTGTGTGTGTGTGTGTGTGTGTGTGTGTGTGTGGGCGCGCGCACGTGAGTATATACCTATCCTTTTTTCCCCCTAAGCTAAGTCTTTCCACTCCCGGGATTGGAATGACTCCTTACCCACTCCATTAAAACCCACATCCTTTCATCTTTCCTTTTCCTTCCATCTTTCCTGACGAAGCAGCCGCCAGTTGCGAAAGCTCGAAATTCTGTGTGTGTGTTTGTGCGTTTTATTTATTGTGCCTATCTACTGGCGCTTTCCTGCTTGGTAAGTCTTGAAAGGTCATCAGGGGGGCGTGGGAGATTATTTTATTTATTTAATTACCCTCATATAACTGTGATAGAAGCACACACCTCACTAATGATGCACTGACATCTTAGTTCATCAGTTAGAGGTATATTAGAGCAGCCCCCACATGCTAGCCACAGTAGTTCCATCACTGATAACATTAAAAAATTTGGGATTTTCAGTGCAGCCTCACCTGGATGCCAACTGTTCCACTATCTCCTGGTGGACGAGCTCCTCCAGAAGGCAAAAAATCTTTCTTGTGCTCTCATTTCTCCAGAAGCACCCCTGTCTTGTTAACAATGGATACCAAGCACCATTATTGAGGTACCTATTTCACACTTCACACTGTGTCATTTATGTAGGTATGAAGAGTGCTTGAAATTAATAAGAACTTTAAGGTGAATATGCAATATATCCTTTCATGATGTACCAGAGTTTTCTGTTAAAGTAGTGCAGTAGCTCTGAAAGGAACGTCACCCACACTATTGAGAATGCGAGGCTACATATAATGATATTATTTGTAGCTATCTACATGCCATTCTTTGCTGCCCAGAGCCGTAAAACTTTCATTGATGAATTCATATTGTTGAGATTACCTGTGTAACAAACATATGATCCACAGCTGTAATCTCTCCTCTGTGAAACTTTATGGAAGTGCATCATTTCTGACTCCATACAGAAAACCAAGTTTTGAAGAGGTCACTCTCCACATATCACCCCCAAGTGAGGAAGGCACTGATCATTCCAAAATTAAAACCTTACAAACCATGACAAGATTTGATGATCTTAACACAGAGATAACACAATTTCCGTTTGTACAAAGACTCTTGTACAGAATATGCAGCATACTAATGTGCAACTTAGACAGCTTCCACACAATGAGAAGATTTCTAAAGAGCTAGGTAAAGAGTGTACCAACATACAGCTGTACAACCTGGATATTACTGAGACACAAGAAAGCTTGTTTGAAAGTTGTGAAACTGCTGTTATATGGAGAAATACAAGAACTTGCTGGACTGAGAAAAAAACAAAGGGGATGGTTCCACAAAGCATAGGAAAGAAAGAACTACTGAAAGTTCCCAACACAAAGTAAAGCTCACTGGACAATTAATTAGACATGATAATTGTTTATGAAACATTTACAAATACAGATAGGAAAATATGGAGATGACTAAAACAATCCTACCTAAAATTATGATCTGTAACAGGAGTGCTGAAGGGAGGAATCTCTGGCTGCAAATTAGAAAGCAACAGAAAATGTAGGCAAGGAATAAGAAGAAGAAGATGATGATGAAGAAGAAGAAGAAGCACATTTTACCAATGAATTAAATGTTTTAAGGAAGCTAGTGTTGTGAGGTACCAAGCTCAATTGAGTAAAATATATTACTATGAAATTGTAACACTGTTAATTGTATCAAAGGGAAAATTCATTCAACAAAACAACAAAATTACAAAGAGACAGAACGGTTGTCACTAATTACCTACTGCCGAAGTATTAAAAGAGATAAAACTATTCCTAGCTTTATGATTTATTAATTACATTCACAAGGAGAGAGAAGGGTAGGTTGGGGAAGTTTAGAAAGGGAGGATGAGTGTGGCTCACCTTTTGTGAGGATATAGGGGGTCAGATATGAATGGGGAGGTGACACACAGGGTGGTCAAAGATTGTACTAGAAAAAATGTTTTGTCCAGTCCTTAGTGCAATTTTTTTATAAGTATTAGATTTTTGTGTCTCAACAAGATATGACCCCCAATGTGGTGTCAAAAATGAGGGGAGATATGTTTGGCACAAACTAATGGGTATTCCTTTGGTTTCCATAAACAGACAAAATCCAATTCACACAGTTTTTTCTGTAAATAATACTGCTGTTGGGACTTCAGAAAATAAAATAAAGATGAAGGATGATAAAAAGAAATAAATGTTACATATATTTTCATATGCGGTACTGTGACATAACTGACCACAGTCTCGATGAAATATACCAAGTAGATAAATGTGTCTGCACAAATAAAAATTTTAATGTGATGACCACATGACATTTGACACTGTAATCTACAGAACTCAATACTTACAGTGGTCTGTTTCTCGACAATGAAGGAGGTACTAAACTGAACCAGTTTTTGCTGTACGCTAGGAAACCAGTTAATAAATTTATGATCACCAATCATCACTTCAATCTGGCACAGTTAAGGTGAAATCAGTAACTCACATTTCTGTGTGAACTTGTTATTCTGCATGAGTGTACACACCACTTTGCCAATTTCATTGTGCTGCACCAATTCCTGCATAAGCTTGCAAAAGTGGTGCTAATAAGTGGTGGTGTACAAGACGTAAACGTCTTGTCGGGTCGTTTCGTGAAGACATCTGCAAAAACAAAGTGGTTGCAACTTTTAATTCAGTGTTACAATTAATGAAGAGAGGTGAAATTGTGACAGCATGTGCTGACAACCCACCATCAGTACACATTGTTTTGCACTCCTAACACGAACTATTAGTTGAAACAACAAAGATACTTTGATACAAAAAAAGTGAGCCAAGTATTAAAAATATTTATATTACAAAAGAAAAACAGCTCAGAATAGTTTTGCACCACACCTGCACCACTGAGTTACAATAAATCAACATGCAGAGTAACCTGCACAGTGGAGGTAAAAGTAGATGCCCTGTCTTAGTGCAGTTCCACAGAATTGACTGTGTCTCCAACCGTGAAAAGCTCGTGCACACCATTCAGCCTGTCAACATGCCTTAGAACATCACTTCAAGCTCAGAAGACATGCAGATAGTCCTTTATGGCAAGAAGAATTGTTAGCATGGGAAACAGAAAAACAAATTGGTGTGCATCACAGCTACAGCATTGGAACATTCGACTACCTTCTTGACACAAAACAGTAACGGTCTGCCACTTAGTAGCTGTCCCACAATTAACAGACCAACTGGTAACCATTGCTTACAAATAGAGGCTCTCAAATACATTGACAAGAATGTGAAAAACAGTGTTACATTTGCAATGACGCAGACAGTATGCAACACAATGTCTTGGCAAGAATTACTGCATCTAGAAGTTTACAGGTTGAGCCAAATAAAACTAGCCTGGGATTTACTTACAGTAGGAGAGCCACATGATTGACCTGATGGTAATAAAATGCTGTGCTCAAATTGTCAAACAGTTTGTCAATTAAAGCAGCTCTGCCTGAGAAACAGCAGCTACTATGTATTTGGCATTCTGTTTTAGATATTTAAGTACAACTGTCCCATTAATTTTTGTACAGGAAAAAACGATCAGGTGACGGTGATGGCCAGGAGATCACACTACCTCTACCAGTCATTGACTAGAGTGCATGAGGTGTCTGGAGAGGCAGTGTGTGCTGTTGGAATAACCTGGTAATACATCCATTTAGTCACTCATTTTATGACAGTTGATCTACATATAGATTAAAAGTTTTCTAGACATATCCGTTACCATTTACAGTGCTATTAAAGAATTTTGTTACAGTGCAATCAAATATTGTGCCCTGATCTTCAAATTACACAACAGCTCTTCAAAGAACTTCTTGTCATTTTTTGATGCACAACGGCAAACATGCTCCATATTCATTCATATACTCAGCCTGATTGTCTCAGGATTCCTCTGAAGAAACTAAAAACTGAAGATAAGAGAATCTTATAGGTGCTCAATGGGTACTTTCACTCAGTAAAACTGAACCATGTGGAGAAAAACTGTAAAACTGTTGCATGCTCTTGCACTTGCAGAGTCACTGTATCTTGCATGCTCTAAAGCAGCTTAAAAATAAGGAAAGTAGTTACATACAAAATTAAAAAATAGGTAAAACAAAATACAGAAGAGCTGACAGAAACTCACAATGGAATGTGACTGGCTGACCACTTACAAAGAACTTGTGTGAGTCAGTCACCCTGTTAACAGATTAAAGCCAACTCCATAAAATACTGGAAAAAATGTTTGACAATTGATAAAACTTTTGATCTTAAATCACATTCATTTCAACATTACTTAAACAGAGGGCAGATCTGTCTGCAAATCAGCTGCAGCCCACTGGTAAGAATATAAGACTCAGTCCCATAAAATATTGTGCATGGTGATCTGCACACCACGACCAGCACACCTCTCACAGCTAGACCTGCCCACAATATGCAGATGCCTTGCTACCCAGGCGAGTCATCCCTCTTTCCCAGCAGTTTTTGTTGATACTGGAATCCCGGATATTCTGCATTACCTTATCTGCTGTGTACAAATGGTGTAGAGAGTGTGCAGCACTGAGAGAATTGGAACAGACAAGAAATTTGGCACTGGAAGAACTTATTTGCTCCAAATAGTATAAGATCACATGTATAATTTCGTATTGAAAACAGTAAAACCTTAAGTTAGTCAGATCTGGGTAAATGACCAAATTAACAAGTCCCCCTTCTTGGATCCACTCCCAGAGGCAGCTACATACTTGTGGTCCTCATGTAAGACATCAGAAAATGCCTAATGGTGTACAGCATCTGTGATCTTTGTAGGAGGAGGACTAGAGAATCTGTACACTGTGCACCCTCAGGATGGCCATGATCAAGTGAAAGTAAAATAGATCTTGAGGAGATGTGTCCTGTCCACTCTCTGAGACTTTGGCTGAGGCACTCAATGATGTTCAGTTCCTTGAGGGTTCTAGCTTGCAGACCTCTAAGGTATGGCAACCATGACAATTTGGAGTCGAAAATGAGGCCCTCAAAAATCAGTGAGCCTCTAGAATGTAGAATGGTGTCCCTCACATGCAGGTCAGGTAAATTCAGAATACAACCAAAAGCTCTTCTTTGCAGCACACTCCTCTACCCTGTGCAATTTTAAGATGTTGCAACTGATGGCAATAGCTATGGTCACTGGAATGAAGGTCATCTATGGCTTACAACTGGACAGAGTCTGGATAGGCTGGAGAGCAGAACAGAGATGAATGGCTGAGAATGACCCAGTAGCAGTACAGAAATGAGTGTACCAGGGTTTAGGATGCAAGGCTCTCAGGATGTCACAAGGCCCTCCAAAGGCAAACCCTGGGGGCAAGTACAGGTCAAACCCCACAAGATGTGACAAGGATAGAAGACTCCTGAGAGGAGAGAGCATGGGGGAGTTGTTCCCTAAGATCTGTGAGGGTCTGTAGAATCTACTGGATCAGACAGATGCAAATACAGAAAGCAAACTGTGATCCACTGACATGTACCAATTTCGACCACAACTGCATGCAAGTCAGTAGCCAGAGAGGGGGTAAAGAGAGGTGTGCATTATTTACAAACACAAAAATGACTCCCTTGGCCCTATTCCCAGTCAGGTCATCCTCGCTATAGACTTATGGCGCATAGAGCAGGGATATTGGAAACAGTAAAATTAAGTTTTTGTAAACACATCCACACTGGGCATTCCTCTGCTAGGAGCTTCAGTTCTTCAATGTGTGTCCTGAACCCATTAATGTTCCACTGGAAAATGGGAGCCATTTATCACGGAGGTTGCAATTTCACCCTGTCTTTCCATCCCAGAGGGAAGCCTACTGTCTGATGAGGCTCCGCTATGTAGTGAGACGATCGCCCCAGTCTGATATCGAGTTCTGTTAGCTCTGATGAATAACCATGAGATATGTCAGAGAGGATGAGTTTCACACTCCCGGTCAGCTGACTTCCTGGCTCTGACACTGACTGAAGCTTTTTCTCAGGTTTTTTGCTCTGAGTGGGAACTGGAACCACAATCGTGACTATGGGACTAGCAGCACTGGATGGTGGACCATGTCTGACCTGTGTAGGGGCAGGGAGCTCCACAACAGTGGCGTCCTCGGCCTCAGTGGAGCAGTGGGCTTTGAAATAACTGCAGCAGAAGTAGTGCAACACCAGATGCAGGTACTAGTGCTGTCACTAGGCGCTTCTGTTTGTGTAGCATGCTTCATAGGAGATGAACAACTGAATCCTTCATGGACAGCCCTCCCATCTTTGCCACAAGCGGCATTTCCCTTGCATCAAAGGGTAGTATGCCCAAAGTTCTGGCATTTAAAACAGTGCATTCGGTCGGGGACATAAGCCTGCATGCTGAGACGAAGGAAACCTGCCTCGACATGCTTGGGAAGTTTCATGCTACTGAATGTCAGGGTAAAGGAGTCAGATTTGTAAGATCAACATCTACCCTCTTCAGAACATTTTGCACGTCGACAATACCTTCTGGAGACTACTCACATTCCAATTTCACCTCGGGAGTCTCAACTAGATTCCTGCATGTCACACCTTTTGCTATAATTCAAGGTACTGTGCAGTTCAGTGGTTATTGCATACTACCTAAGGCATTTAGCTCTTTGCAGGTTAGTGACTTGCTGGGAGTTTGAAGTTTCAACCAGCATTGTAGCATTGCACAAATGGTTTACTAACTGTAAGGAGAAACAGATTCCCTTGAAACAATTTTGTATCCAGAAAGCTGAAAACTTCTCAAACCTACCCTCCTTCCTTTTCACTGTTAAGGACACATTCTGGTGAGTAGCAAGCATTCTGTTACTAGATACTGTACTGTCACAATGAACGCCTTAGTTAGGAGCACTGGCTACGTGAGCCCTCTTGTGACATTGGATGTTTGTACCTTCCAGCAGCCCACTCTTTCCACTGGGGAGGAAGAAATGAAAACTTCATAAAATCCATTTCTGTCCCACGAGGTGCAAGAGAAATAAGGGTAAACTCAGACAGAACCTTGAATGCCTAGCAGGGTAGTGGTGGGGTATGTTAAAGTGCTGCTTGTGGGAACATTCAGGTACCAGGTGGGGAGATGGTAGGGCAGCTAGGTGGTGTCAAGAGATTAGACAGCAGGGAAGTGTGTGTGTAGGTGACGGGGGGGGAGGGGGGGGGGGGGCGGAGGAGGAAGGGTAGCGGCAGCACGAAAGTGTAGAAGTATAAAGACTATGGATGTGTTAGTGGAGTAGAGGGCTGTGTGGGGCTGGAATTGGAACAGGGAAGTGAATAGAAGTGCAAAGAACAATTACTGTGGATGAAGCCCAGAGTTTTACAGAAACATGGGATGTATTGTAGGGAGAGTACAACTGATGCTGTTCAAAAAGGCTAGTGGTGGTCGGAGGGATCCAGGTGGAACAGACAGTGAAGTATTGGAGCCACTGAAATGAAGAACAAGGTTCTGGACAGCATACTCAACAACTGGCTGGCCCAGATGATATCTAGTCACAGTTTTTTGTGAACAGACAACTTGTTGTCATGTCCTCATACACTGCAGGTAGAGGCTGCTATTTACCTTGTAGATCACATGACTGGTTTCACTTGTAGCCCTGCCTTTGATGGGATATGTGATGCTTGTGACCAGATTGGAGTAGGTAGTGGTGTGAGGATGTATAGGACAGGCCTTGCATATAGGTCTATTGGTGATGAGAGCCTGCAGGTAAGGGTTTGGGAGCAGAGGTTTTGTAGGGATGCACATGACACATTTGTATTAATTGAAAACCAGGAGCCAGAAAACATCCCTCTTGGGATGAACAAACTAGAAACATGATTCCAACTGAATGGATTAAGACTGAACATCCCCAAAACCCACATCGTCCAATTCAGAACAAAACAGCCAAAGCCCCAAGAAATTAAAATAACCCATAAAAATCAGGATATAGAAGGAGTGGATTCCGTGATGTTTTTAGGGTTAAACCTAGATAAAAATTTAAATTGGAGTAAACATGTTGACCACCTGTTAAACAAATTATGTAGCTTTGCATTTGCTATGCAAATATTAACTGGTGCAACAGACATGAATACAAGGGAAATTGCATACCACAGCTACTTTCAATCAGCTATAAGGTATGGTATTATTTTTTGGGAAAATTCAAGCAATATATTGCGCATACTAAAGTTACAGAAAACAATAAGGAGCATGTGTACTGGCCATCCAAGGACATCATGTCACCCACTATTTGAAAAACAACAGCTATTAACAGTTCCCTCCTTATACATCTATGATATTATCATCTTTCTACACAGCAATTTAGAGTTATTAGAGAAAAACTGTTTCAATCACAGGTATAACACTAGAAAAAAAAGACAATTTTGTGCCTCCCACCCATCACTTAAATCTATATGGCAATGAAAATTCATAACAAGCTAAAAGGGAAGAATGTTCTGAGTATGAACCTAGAGACACTGAAAACAAAGCTATATGATATACTTGTCAAATGCTGTTACTACACTGTTGAGGAGTTCATGAAGGATGAACTGAACATTTGAGCAGGATAAATTTACACATAGTTTAGTGTGTAAATGTAGCTGTCCTTCAAAATGGGAGGAAAGAAAAATAAAAGTTTATATTAATATTAAAATTCTTTGTACCAATTAGTCTTTAAGTTATGTTAGCCATTTTTCGTATGTCTCCTGTACATTAATTATATGATTAGAAATGGTATGTTATGAGATGAATAAAACACTATTCACTATGTTCCAAGTTGCTCATGCTCATCCACCCCCACTTGCCCATTCTCTCACTCATTCAACCCAACTCACTGTCTATTATCTCTGTGTGTATCTCTAAATGTCAATGTCTCCTGTCTTATAATCATAACCTCCTTCACTCTGTCCTGATACTGCTGTTTTCTCTTGCTGTCACTGTATACTGCTATTTCTTTCATTCCTTCCCACTGCTGCTGTATCTTTTCACTATCACTGTCTCATTTCCCTTTAGTGCCATTGTTGTAGACTATGTGTTGCATTATCACTGGCTCTTGATTAATGAAAAGAAATTTATGGGGCAGGAAAATTTTGGTTATTTACTTGTGTGAAACTGAATAACTCAAATAGTGGAGGTGCTGACTTGCAGATAGACAAGCAGTAGTCTGTCAAACAAGCTAGTTTTCAGCCAACAAGGGTGTGTGTTTCCAATGAAGGTCTTTTGGATGAAAACTTTCTGCTTTGATGATCTCGTTGTTATGCCTATCTGCAACTCACCATCTTCACTGCATGGTGAGTAGTAATCTATCCTTTCCATAATATTGTTCTTATTCCATCCTGGATTTTCCATTGTTTGAAATAACTCAAAAGTAATTTTACACCATTCATTTCACTGGAATTTACCTACAGATAAATTCTGAATGTGCTTCAGTACTACAACACATGGTTCCCAGCACCCTTCCAATGATAACTGAGAAACTATGCAGCATATTTCTTGATGCTATGTCACTTTATAAATTACATTTTCAATTCATGCTTGATATTGTGTGCCTATTTAACATGCTCAAGCAGGGTATCTGTGAAATTCTGTATCCCAGAAACTGATCAAAATTTGTGTGGCTATTTGATATTCCAAGTAGCAAAACTCCTTTCCTACTTTAAGTGCCTCATTTCCTAATCTAATTATTGGTCTGTCACGTTATTTATACTTTACCATATAAATACCATGACGGACCATAATTCACAAAATACCAATATCAAACACCTATCAGACTCACTACAAGCAAAACATTTTATGTTCAAAAATAGTTTCACAATTCATTCATATGTTCCAGTTTCTCATGCATGAGATTGAAAAGTAGGAGTATGAAATTTTTATATAAATGTGGAATTTTTATATTCTTCTATATTATTTGTTTGATGTTCCTGTTTCTTCTCCTTCCTCATTCCAACTGTGTCATCACTAATCCCTTAAATATTCCTGCCATTGTCAAAACTTATTCTCCTGTTAAATTCATTAATTCTGCCAGAATCACAGGATTCAGTTATCCTGCCTTTATTCTCTGGTGAGGCATTATTGTGTGATCATGTGACCAGTTTTCCTTACTATTTCTAGAATAAAATGTAAGCTTCTGAAAACCAGGGACTCACTCTTAGTAGTGTAGAGATCTGACAAAAATTTTCTTCCAAAATTTCATTTTCTTGGATACACTGAGAAGATAATACCATATATACTCGAAAATCCAGGCATGTTTTTTCCTGAATTTTAGGTTGAGAAACTGGGGTGCATGGATTATTCGAGACATTGTTGGTACTGCTCCACATCCAAAAATATATCCCATTATACTGTTGCATTGTTGTGGCCTCAGCCTGTGATGCATGAGTAGTATGTTAGGAGTGAAGCATTAACATCTTAAAACTTGTTAATTATGGCTATATGTTCTCGTTATTGCTCAGACACTGCTGAAGAAAAAGTGAAAATTACTGAAGAAGCCAAGAATACTGGAAACCGTGCAGCAGGAAGAAAGTACGACATGAGTGAGAGTTGTATTCGCAACTGGTCAGAAAATAAAACAGCTTCAAGAAACTAATAGTAATTGCTGGGTATTTTGCGGCCAAAAACCAAAGCATCGGGACCTCGAGAAAAGGCTCTGCGATTATGTAGATCAGAAGCAACAATATGGATGTGCAGCGATGAGTGAAATGGACCAACTTAAAACATTGTCTTTAGCCAAAGAACTAGGCATTACCAGTTTCAAAGCGAGCCAGGGCTGCCTATCAAGATTTTTCAACCAAAATGGTTTAGGATTCCAGATGAAAACTACTATTGCTCAGCAGCTTCCAGATGATTACAAGGAAAAACTAGTGAATTTTCATCATTATGTGGTAAATCTAGACCATAAACAGTCCTATATATTATCGCAAACTGGTTATGCGGATCAAACGCCAGTGTATTTTGAATAGCCGCTCAACAAGACAGTGAACAGGAAAGGAGAATCCAGCATCATAATACGAACTGTCGACAGTGAGAAACAAAGATGTACAGTGATGTTGTGTGTAACTGACAATGGACAAAAGCTACCACCTTCATGATATTTAAAAGGAAAACTATTCCAAAAATATCAGTAAAAGGCATACTGGTATAAGTGAGAGTGAATCCAAAACAGTGGATGGACAATGAACTTGTAATTGATTGGGTGACACATGTTTGGCAATGTCGTTCTGCTGTATTACGGAATTTACACAACATGTTGGTCCTGGACAGCTTCTGTGGACATTCAACTAAGGAAGTGCAAGATAAATTACAAAAAGGGAAAACTTACTTGGTCATTATCCCAGGAGGCCTAACATCCATCCTACAATCACTAGATGTGTGTATAAACAAGCAGGTCAAAGCTACACTTGAACAGCGATATACGCAATGGATGGCTGATGAAAACCATAAGTTCACACCTAGAGGAAAATTCAAATGGCCAGATTTGTGAATGGGTGAAAAGTGCATGGGGCTCCATTCGCAACTACTGGTGGAAAATTCCTTCAAAAAAATGTGGAATCGCAAATCACTGGATGGAACAGATGAAGACACTCTATGGGAAGATGGTGAAGATGACAATGATTCTCTCACTAGTGATGACAATGAAAGTGATGAATTGAGTGGTAAGAGAGGAAACGTACTGGTATTGACTAAAATATTTTATTGCACATACCTTATTAACAAATTCTTAAACAAGATAATTCACTTTTTTTTTCTATTGTAGCTATGCGTAGAGTCCTGGCTGGCAGTGATAATATTCCCCGGCCACCCGCCCATCCAAATGGCCAGCTGGCCAGCTACACTCTGCTTGCCTCCCGCCTGCCGGCTGGCCAGCTGCGTTTTAACAATGTATCAACCTGTACAGCAGCGTTGCTTCAAACCAGTAGTTATTTTACACAATTTTGAACACATCTTAACCTTGGAACAAATTTTTTTCTTGTAAATAAAACAAACTAAAGCAAAAAATAATTTTTTGTACTCTTCCTCAAAATTGGAGTATGCAGATTATTTGAGGGTGTGGATTATTTGTGTGTATATGGTATGTAATCTTACCTACCTGTTATTCCTGTTAGTCATTTGTTTCCACTCTGATAATCTGGTCCTATGGATTCTGCTAATAATTATAACAATGCTGATATCCACTCACCCTGTCAACCTTGTGAAACAAGGTTTATTACCTTCAACAATATGAATATGACACACACTGAAATTGCTGCATGTGGCAGATACCCCAGTTTACCTGCCCCCCACCCTCCACTTCCCCGTACATGCAGCTCTGATTACAGACAACGTATAATGCCAAAAGAACCCACTCTTGTGATTCATCATTACAGTGCATGACATTAGCACTTTACTGAAAGCCAAAACAACTTCATCTAAAGGCACTTTCCAGACAGCAATAACAGACTGAATAGTACTGTAATGACTATATACTCGAAAATCCGGGCATGTTTTTTCCTGAATTTTAGGTTGAGAAACTGGGGTTCCATTTTGTGAGAAATATAACAACAACTGCTTCTGTTGATGTTTTTTGTAATACATAATTGCAGCAATAATGCTAGGTGAGAAGAGTGATGGCAGTGGTGAAAGAATCACAGTAAGCTTTGGAGAGAGCCTGTCTGGGTGGACACTCAGGTGTGTGGCCGTGTGGTAGGGTGAAGGAGGTCAGAAAACAGCTGGTTAAATTAGTCTTAATGGTCTCTTCAGTGGATGGACGGGAGAAGGAAGTGAAACCATCAAAGGTTGATTAAGGCCCACATGCCACAATGAATTGAGTGGGAACACCAGTAATCAAGAAGCAACGACTGAGCTCTACAGGGAAGTTTTCAACAGCTTTACCATAAACAATGATCATATTTCCACCTCACAAGTCCAGATTATATGTGCAAACAACACCTAACATTCTTTTATAGTCAGTGCAATAGTTAAAATAGCTCTGATAGCTGCAGATGGAATTGACCCACATTGCCAAGAAAAATGTCTCCAGGAGTGCAATGAAAAAGACAGGGGAGATGCATAAGAGAGTTTGTAGTTCAGCCAGGTGGTAGAAAAGTGCTACACTTCCACTGGAGGATTATGCTATCGGTGTTCCATGGAGGCATGAAGGAACCAAGGAGACAGTTCATGTTGCAGGGCTGCCTGCTCCCTCTGGTTGCGAGGATATGTCATCAATAAACATTTGTTTTGAATCATGGTTTGTAGAGGTGTCCAGAGAAACATAGTCCACCATGGACGCTATGAACATGCACGGTCTGGCTCCATGGTAGCCACCTGGATCTCCACTATTTATTGTCCTTGTCCTCGCCCTCCTAATCCTCCTCATGCTACTCATGTTACTCATCCTCCTCATCCTCAGAAGGTTTTGCCTCCTTCAAGTGCTTGTTTAAGGGACAGAGAAGGAACACAAAGTCCTACAACATGCAACATGTGGCTCCTTCAACCACTGACTGGCTTCTGGCTGCAGGTCAGGAGAGTCCTGGGAAGG
The DNA here is from genome assembly GCF_023897955.1 of Schistocerca gregaria. Classification (NCBI taxonomy): domain Eukaryota; kingdom Metazoa; phylum Arthropoda; class Insecta; order Orthoptera; family Acrididae; genus Schistocerca; species Schistocerca gregaria. The sequence goes on from NC_064927.1 coordinate 51,671,362, forward strand.
GACCATCCAAAGAGATCCCTCCCTTATAGGGAATTCTGGAGGAGAGTGTTGTTTCTCCAGCCAAGGGTTGGAGACTGATGTTCACAGTGGGTAGGAAGTCAGCACTCCCAAACTTTTTGTGGGGCAGCAGTAGGAGCAGGACCTCAAGCCACATGGCGAGTGGTTGCAGTCAAGTGGCCCCTAGGGCCCGAAGTAGAAGACATGGAGAGTATGGGCATAACAGAGGATGAAGTTATAGCCCTAGCCTACAAGCTAATCACAGTCTTACATGTAGGATGTATAGCACCATATTTCTTCTTGGCATCTTGTCAGTTTGTAAGTCAGTCTAGGGGCTCGTATTCTGGAATTTTCTTTTCCCACTGGACAAATGTACAGTCCAGTGAACAAAGGGAATCATGCTCCCCATAACTGACACAGACACAGTGATAGCACAAAGTGTGCTTGAATCTAACTTACATCGACGATCAGTATAAATGGAACTGCCACTGCAACACAAAAACATTTGTTCAAATTGCAAACATTTGTAGCACCTTGTGGGAGAAGAAACATACACCTTTTCACTACAGTGATACACCATCAACTTTCTCAGGCAACAAATCGACTTCAAAAGCAAAGATGAAATTTCCAGTATCCACTGTGTTGTCTTACATCCTCCACAACCAACATTCATAGGTATACTGCAGTGAAGACTAGACATCAATATCAGTTTAATGTGTGGGCTGGAATCTTAGGTCTGTTTTCCTAGTACAGCTTACAGTTGCTGCCTACTTAATGACAGGCCCCCTCTAATAATGAACATGTGACTTATGTCTGATGGAGCACTATTACATTCCAGTCTCAGTGTTCTGATTATACTGAATGGTTGGACAGGTGGAGAGAACCAGTTCCGTGGTCTGCACGTTCTTCAAACTCTAATCTTTTGCAGTATTATCTCTGGGGATAGCTTAAAAACTGGTTCATCCAGCTGATCACAATGCACAAATTATACATCAATGTGACACAGAAGCCCACAAAAGCTTTCAAAACTATGTGAAATTGTGCAACAGTTCACTATTTGATGAGTACATACATGTTCAGAAAGAAGCAGATGATATTTTAAGCATTTATTATCAGTCTCTATTATGCTACAAAAATTTCGTTAGTAACTCAAAAAGAACAGTTTTTAGAAATGTGTATACATAACCTTTTTTATTTGTTTTTCCATAATAAACCTTTCCCCAAAGTTTTTGGAAGTATTTATGCAGATAAGTTAAAGACATCAATACAAATATATTTTGCTGCACATAGAGTATAGAATAATTTTTACTAAGTATGTAGGTGAACTGAATATATTTTAGTACTATATTGGAATAGTGTAGTTTTTCATGTGGTGTTATGGTGTTAGGTAGTTGTACCAAGTTTCTGAGGTCATCAATACCATTTCTGTTCTTTGTAGGGTTTCTATATTGTATAATTTTCTGAGGGATGTTTATTATTCTTATGTTAGTTTCTCTCCATCCAAAACCCTCAGTCCCTTGTGGCAGTCCCATACATTAAATTATTGGATATTATGGACTGAAATGATTTTCAAGTGGACAATGTTTGTTTCTTCATGCCATAACAGCGAGGGTGTGATGTACTTATCAAAGTTTTTTAATTTGGTCTCTCTTCCTTTGCGAAGTTTATGTTTCTGCATTCCTTACAGTAATGTGTTACATAGGTATCATATGACCTGTCAGAACTAGTTTCATGCTTAAGAACTAATTATGTGATTAAGAGGGTGTCCTATATGTGGGATGTCTGTTGTGTATCACAATTACATTTGTGGGACTCACTTATAGGGAAATTGATGACATTTCAAAGTTAATAGAAGTTAATGCTACATTAAACAAATGTTTCAGCAATCACGTAGTATTATATGTCATGAACCCTTTTACATGTAAACCACGTTTCACTTTACACATCTTTTGGTTTTTGCATGGGAAAGGTTGCAGTCTGACTGTTTCTCTTGGACCATCAGACAGTGATCTCTTCTGTGAATTCTGGAGTCTTGATGTTCTGTCTTTGATGGCTTCCTTTAACACATGCATATTTGGGCACATGTTTCCAGGGAGGTAGTTACAATATGGCATCAAAATTCAAGATGCACCAGTTTCTCATTATCTATGCAAATGTCATGCATTTTGTTCAGCTGTGTGATTGCAGTGCACTATCAAAGTGAACTATCATTTTTCCCCTCTGACAAATGTTGTGTACAGGCTTATGTTATGATCAGCACAATTAACTCCTCCTGCATTTTCATAGCAAAGATAAATCATTTGAGGTTGTTAGATCATTATTTTTTCTTTTCACTCTTCAAAAATATTTTTCACTATGTGTAGTGGTTTTACTGTCATGGAGCTGGAAAAATTGTGACCACGCTATTGCAATATCATCTGGTAACTACTATATTGCTTGGCTTGTGACTCTTGAAATTAATTGTTTCCCAAGCTGATTTCTTCATCTTCTTCTTGTTCAGTAGGGGGCATCTGAGATCAGCTTCCATCTAATTGTCCATGCATCTTGGATTCCTTTATCATATAATTTAATAAGGAAGGGAAATGATGTGATACAATTCTCAAAACCAGGGGAAAATAGTATTTCCCCAAACTCAGCAACACTGAATAATACTGAAGAATGATACTTGCTCCTAAGCCCAATTGTTTGAAGTTCTGCAGTATGGTGGTACTTTAATTTGGGCAAGGATACATATTTTTAAAGTATCAAGTCCTTGCAGCTTCAGACCAAGTTTTGTAGCCACACTGTACTTTTTTTTCTACAATTTATACTGAAATATGGCACCATTCTTTTATCAGTGCTGTGATTTCCTTCATGGAGTGTATTGATTCTTTTGGAATCATTAACTGAATCATGTCAGTCAGCCTGTTTGGCTTATTTAGATCATCACTGTCATGTAAGTAATAAGTCCACTTTAGTGACTATGAATTTGAATCCGCAATGGGAAAAAAGTTGCAGCAACATGTTCTGCCACAATTCTTCAATATAACTGCTAACTGAAATTACTTCAATAAATGACCTAATTTTAATTGAAGTAACATCACTAAGTCTAATAAACTGGAAACATATTGGTATGTGACTGTAACAGTCATTATTAAAAAATGAGCTGATCATTTGAAAAGGTCTTGAATTGTTGGGAACATATTACTGTTGAGACCAATCTTAATTAAACTCAGCCAAGTTACCTTTCTCCCAGTACCACCATTTTCATTCTGTCTGGTTTCCCTTGCACTTACCATTTCTCCTCTTGCTCCGTTCATTCTCATTGTGTTCACATTCGATAACTAGTTGTTCTCCTTTAACACATTCAATTACTCGATCTTCTTTATCAGTTCTCAATTGTTTCCCTGGAAAATTATCTAAATCTGCAATATTTTCATCACCTGAATCCTCACCAGTCACACCATTTCAAGGATTAGCCGGACAGAGTGCTGTTAGCGAAAGTTGCCTGATGGTGTTCATAGTGTCCTCACTCTATACATCATTTCCAAGGATTCTCTCAAACTGATCCAAATTGAAACACATATATAACAAAAATTATAGTACATTAACATTTACTATAAATGAACTCCCTTTTTTGTTACTGGCACACTATATATAGTAGGGCAATATATAACACTGAACGCTGTGTATCACTGTTGACAACATACTATTTTAACACAACATAATAAATTGTTTTGTTTTCAGGTTGTGGATATAAAACTAACAGTTTCAAACAAATAAAGTGTATATTACACAAATGTGTTTGTACAGAATGAGGTACGATTCTGCCTGTTTCGAAGCATGGGAACATTAACACACCTTTCCAGTCACAATCACATGTCAGTACTGCCACATCCTGACAGTCGACTCTGAATCAGATTTCTAACAAAGGCTCACAGTATTTTAGTTACAAGCCACTGATAACATTAGATTACGATACACAAACAAACAAACAAACAACAAAAACACCACACACACACACACACACACACACACACACACACACACACACACACACACACACACAAATTACTCAAATATGGTTTATGATGCACACACACACGCAAACACATGGAAATTGCTCAAATATGATTTATGATGCCAGTGAACTCCACTGGAACAAAGCTACATGTAAAACATTGCTATGAAATAGAGGAACACAAAAACCTAAATCCAAAGGGAATGACAAACTTACCTAAGATAACATGTAGCTTAAACAACAGATGTCCGTGCTCTACAAGCTATCATCTGGTGCCACAGTCACGCCACAGGCAAAGTCTAGTGTGTATGGTGGCAAAGCTGCGGGGTCAGCCGTACCAGGTGTGGTCGACCATGCCACTCAGGAGCAAAAAACTACCGGGGTCATATTAATCCAAGTCAAAACTACAAAAAACAGACACAGAGAGGAGTTAAGCAACTATATGTCAGCCCCAAATGGTCAGAATAAGAGACCGCTAGAAATGGACATGTAAAAAAGGCTAAAAAAACACCATACAGAAATGTATGTCATAAACTAAAAACTAAATGGCCTTCCACTTATTGCTTTGCAGATAAAACGTAAAAGGCAGTTACAGCCCACAAACAACGATGGCTAAAAAGGCATTAACAATATGCTGCTGAATTACAACTATCTCATCCCCACTGGTGAGATGGTGAGAAAACACCATCCATGATGCTGGGAGAGGCTTCATAAGCTGAACAGTGTTCCCATGAAGCAAGCACCATTGGTGATGGAAAAGGGACACCACTGCCTCACAAACGACAACAAAGACCATCGGAGGGAATATAGTAACTAGTGGGCTGATGTATGAGGACTGCAGCCGCCACTAACACGTGCAATTGGCTGGGCGCAAGGCATTTTACTCACAAGGACCTATGTTCACAAGGCACAGTGCTCATGAGTTACTGCGCTCCCAAGGCAGCGCAGTTGGCCAGAACCATCAGGTGTGGTTGTGAGGCAGTGTACTCGACAGACACAAGAGATTCAGTGGAGATGCTGTGCAGACAGCCAGGACATTCAGGGTGGGTCGTGAGGCTGTGCAGTCGAAAGGCCTTGAGGTGGGGTTGTGGCAGTGTGGTCAGCCCAGACAATGGGGTGGGGTCAAAGGCAGTGCAATGGCCATGCCCTTCAGGTGTGGTCGTGAGGCAGTGGAGTCCGCCAGTCCCTTCAAGTGTGGTCATGAGGCAGTGCAATAAGCCAGGCCAATCAGGTGAGGTTGTGAGGTTATGCAGTCGACCAGCCCCATCAGGTGGGGTCGTGAGTCAGTGTGGTCAGGCAAGGCCCATGTGGGGGAGCGCAGTGAGATAGTGCACTCGGAACAGCCCATCGTGTGGTGTCTGAACTAATGCAGTCGGCACGGCCCATCAGGTGGAGTCTAAGGCAGTGAAGCCAACACGGCCCATTAAGTGAGAATGTGGAGCAGTGGGGTTGTGAAGCAGTGGGCTCTGCCAAGCCCATAACGTGAGGTTGTGAGGGGGGCATTTTGTGAGGCCCATCAGGTAAGGACATGAAGATGCACAATTGGCCAGGTCCATCAATTGGGGTTGCGACGAGGTGCAGTTGTCCAGGCCCATTAGGTGGGGTCATGAGGTGGCACGGTCCACCAGGCAAATGAGGTAGGGACAAGAGGCAGTGTGGTCGGCCAGGCACATGTGGAGGGGTTGTGACGCAGTGTGACCAGCCAGCCCCATCAATTGGCATCATGCAGTGGTGCGGCACTGCAGTCAAACAGGTATATCAGTTGAAGTCATGAGGCGGTGCGGCACTGCACTCATCTAGGCCCATCAGTTGGGCCTGTCATGAGGTCTGGCAGTGTGGACGGCTGGGCCAATAATGTGGGGTTGTGAGGTGAAGAGTTGGCATGGCATATCAGGTGTGGACAGGAGGCAGAGCAGTCAGCATGGCCCAACAGGTATGGTTGTGAGGCAGTATGGCAGTGTGGTCTGCAGGCACATCAGTTGCGACATGAGGCACAGTGGTCAGCCAGGCCCATCAGGTAGGGTTGTGGGACTGAGTGGTCAGCAAGGCAAACCCTGTGCAGTACTGTGGCAGAGCAGTGGGCCAGGCAAGTCCAGTGGGGGAACTAGGCATAACGGTTGGCCAGGCAAAGGAGATGTGGCCTCTAGGCAGAGTGTTCTGCAAAGACCATCAGGTGGGGTTGCAAGGACGTGCATTTGGCCACGCCCACCTGGTGGGGGCGTGAGGCAGGGTGGTCAGCACGACCCATTAGATAGGGTGGTAACGTGGAATGGTAGTGCAGTCAGGAGACACATCAAGAGTGGTCATGAGATGGTGAAACAGTGTGCTTGGCCAGACCCATCAGGTGGGGCAGTGAAGTGGTGCAGCAGTGTGATCGGAGTGGCACACCAGGTGGGGCAGTGACTCGGTGCTGCAGTGCAATTGATCAGACCCATCAGTTGTGGTCTTCAGGTGTAGCAGCAGAGCGGTGTGACAAGCCCATCGGGTGCTGTCTTTAGGTGCTGCTGTGAACCAGGGAAAACCGGAGGTGCGCTGAGGAAGATCACTCCTACAGTACCATCAGGAGTGGTCGCAAGTAACAGTGGTCGGCCATGCCCATCAGGTGAGGCAGAGAGACAGAGCAGTCAGCCAGATCGATCGAGAGGCATTGTGGTCAGCCAGGCTCATCAAATGTTGTCACAATCCAGACCAGTCAGCCTGGCCAATCATGTACGATTGGGAGACATGGCGGTCAGCCAGGCCCATCAGGTCAGGTCAGGAAACACAGCAGTCAGCCAGGCCCAACTGTTGCTGTCAGGAAGCAGAGTAGTCAGCCAGGCCCAACAGTTGCAGTCAGGAAGCAGAGTAGTCAGCCAGCCCCAACAGTTGCTGTCAGGAAGCAGAGTAGTCAGCCAGGGCCAACAGGTGCACTCATGAGGATGTGCAGCAGTGTGGTATGCAAGGTCCATCAGGTAAGGTCGTATGGCAAACCGTTCAGACAGTCAAATCCCAGCAGTTGGGAGGCAATGTTGTCGGCGAGGCCCGTCGGGCAGCGTCCTGACGCAGTGCGGTCAGCCAGGCCCGTCAGGCAGTGTCCTGATGCAGTGCGGTCGGCCAGGCCCATCGGGTGGAGTCCTGACGCAGTGCAGCCGGCCAGGCCCGTCGGGCGGTGTCCTGACGCAGTGCGCTCGGCCAGGCCCGTCGGGCAGTGTCCTGACGCAGTGCGGTTGGCCAGGCCTGTCGGGCGGTGTCCTGACGCAGTGCGGTCGGCCAGGCCCGTCAGACGGATTCCTGACGCAGTGCGGTCGGCCAGGCTCGTCGAGCGGTGTCCTGACGCAGTGCGGTCGGCGAGGCCCGTCGGGCGGTGTCCTGACGCAGTGCAGTCAGCCAGGCCCGTCGGGTGGTGTCCTGACGCAGTGTGGTCAGCCAGGCCCGTCAGGCAGTGTCCTGACGCAGTGCGGTCAGCCACGCCCGTGAAGCGGTGTCCTGACGCAGTGCGGTCAGCCAAGCCCATTAGGCGGTGTCCTGATGCAGTGTGCTCAGCCAGGCCCGTCAGGACCGTAAGCATACCCCACACGGCCATCAAACATTGAGCCATCTTTGTAAATAACCTCTGAGTCATGGCATGCGTCAAGGAGAGGAAGAAATTGGTGGGGCAAGACTGCAGGAGGAACTGAATTGTTTGGCCATTGGGAAAGTTCCGACCGAAGCTGCTGCCGATGAATACACCAAGGTGGTGTATGTGGGTGAACCTGATAAGTAACACAGGTCCCAATGATATGGCCTGATCGTGGCCGCTGGTGTGGGATATGGACTGTCGCATTATCGAAAAGGAGACGGTAGTTAGGGTGACGGGGTGAACAAAGGATGTGCACAGCATGATTGGTTAACAGTTGTTGACGCTGTATGTGGAGCGGAGGAACCCCAGCCTCAGCAAGGAGGCTATTAACAGGACTGATGCGGAATGCTGCTGTCGCCTACCTAACCCCACAGTGGTGAACGGGGTCCAGCAGTTGCAACGCTGAGGGAGACGCTGAGCTAAACTCCACACTCCCATAATCCAGTCAGGACAACACAAGGGCTTTGTAGAGCTGCAGCAGTGTGTTACGATCTGCACCCCAAGTTGTGTTGCTGAGGCAGCGGAGGACATACAGATGCTGTGAGCACTGACGCTTGAGCTGACGAATATGTGGGAGCCACGTAAGCCGGGCATCAAACAGCAATCCCAGAAAATTGTAAGAGTCAAGAACCCTGAGCATGGCATCCTGAAGATAAAGCTCTGGGTGGGGATGGACAGTTCAACGCCGACAAAAGTGCATAACACAAGTCTTTGCAGGAGAAAATTGAAACCCATGGACTAAGGCAAACTCCTGAACCTTGCATATGGCTCCCTGCAACCTACGTTCTGCAACACTAATGGTGGAGGAGCTGGAAAAGGTGCAGATATCGTCAGCATATAACGTTGGCGAGACAGACGACCCTACTGCTGCTGCTCCAAGGCCATTAATGGACACAAGCAAAAGGGGCACACTCAATACAGAGCCCTGTGGACCGCCATTTTCCTGGGTATTAAGTGAACTATGGGATGTGCCATTTAAAACGCGGAATGTCCGAACAGATAAAAAGTTCTGATAAAAAATGGGGAGAGAGCCCCGGAGACCCCACCCGTGCAACGTGGCGAGAATATAGTGCCACCACGTCATGTCATATGCTCTGGAGAGGTCGAAAACGACGGAGACGAGGTGTTGGCGCCTGGAAAAAGCAGTGTGGATTGCAGACTCAAGGAAGACCAAAGTATCGGCGGTGGAACGGCCCTGACGGAAGCCGCTCTGGCATGGAACCAGAAGACACCAAGACTCGAGCAGCTAACACAGCCGTCACTCACCATACGTTCCAGTAGCTTGCACAGAGTATTTGTCAAGCTGATGGGCCGATAGCTATCCACATTAAGCAGGTACTTACCAGGCTTCAGCACCGGAATGATGGTACTTTCTCGCCACTGTGACGGAAAGACACCGTCGCCCCATATGTGGTTGAAGATGGCAAGAACACATCGCTGACAGTCCGGGGACAGATGTTTGAGCATCTGCTTGTGGATGCCATCTGGCCAATAGGCTGTATTGGGGCACTGTGCCAGGTCGCTGTGGACTTCCCACAAACTAAATGGGGCGTTATACTCCTGAGGGCGGCAAGAAGCAAAAGAAAGCCGTTTGCCTTCCACCCGGCGTTTTAGCGCGCGAAACGCAGGCGGGTATTTCCCCGATGCAGAGGCCCAAAAATAGTGCTGTGCAAAATGCTCGGGGATTGCATCGGCATTGGTGGATAGCGCCCCATTGATGGTAAGCCCTGGGACACCTGTAGAGTGCTGCAATCCAAAGACGCGTCGAATCTTCATCCACACCTGGAAGGCCTTTTGACGATCCGCCGGGCCTGAGCAAGGAGAATTTTGAATAAAATGAGATTCTCCAAAGACAGGTACCGCTTATGTTGCTGAAGAGCCCGCTGACGTTCTTTAATGGCTGCAGCGACCTCCAGAGACCACCAAGGCACTGACTTTCGCCGGGGGCACCCTAACGAACGAGGAATGGCACGTTCCACAGCGGAAACAATCGCTGCAGTCAGTGCCCCAACCACCACGTCGATGGTACCCTGGGGTAGAGATTCAACAGCGGCAGCAGAGGAGATCGTGTCCCAGTTTGCCTTGCTAAATACCCATCTGGGCAAGCGTTCATGGGAGCGACGCTGGGGTAGTGGAAGGAAGATGGGAAAATGATCACTGCCACACAAGTCGTCATGGACTCTCCAGTGGACCGATGGTACAAGCCCTGGGCTGCACGACGACAGGTTTATGGCCGAGAACGTGCCATGCGTTACACTGAAATGTGTGGCGGCGCCAGTGTTTAAGAGGCAGAGGTCGAGTTCGGAGATGAGATTCTCGACCTCTGTGCCTCAGCCAGTAACCTTCGTTCCACCCCAAAGGGGATTGTGGGCATTAAAATCCCCCAGGAGAAAAAAAGGCGTGGGGCGTTGGTCGACAAGTGGAGCCAAATCAGTCAGGGAGACTTTACCACCTAAAGGGAGACAGACACTGCAGACGGTTATGTCCTGGGTAGTCCTTACGTGGACGGCCACAGCTTCCAATGATATTTGAAGGGGCACAGGAGCACTATATACAAAGGTAAGGACATACACGCAGGCTCCACCTGACACACAATTGTAAGTGCTATGGTTGCAGTAGTAACACCTGTATCTACGAGGACAGGGGTCCGCATTGCTGGGAACCAGGTTTCCTGGAGGGCAATGCAGAAAGCAGGTGTCATGCTTAGAAGCTGCCGTAGCTCAGGGAGATGGCTAAAATAACCGCCACAATTCCACTGAAGGATTGTGCAAAGCGTGTGCTGTAGGGACATGAAGGCACAGAAAAAACAAATTACTTCACAGAGTCACATGTTGCCTCAACCTGAGTGACTGACGTCGCAACTGCCATCGTTTCTGAGACAGCGAGATCGAAGTCATCAGGAGACGCAAAGAGCTCGACCTCATCCTCAGAGGCTGAGCTGGCAGGAAGCGGTGGCGTGGGAACCAGTGGGTCCTAAGGCTTCTTAGAGAGCTTCCTTTCTCTCTCTTGTCTTTGGGAGGAAGGTTCGATGCTGGGAGGGCTTTCCTGACGCATTGTCAGGAACAAAGGAAGAGTGTGAAGCCCTTCGAAAAGCTGCTGGTGGCTATCCTCAGCCACTGGCTAGCGTCTTGCGAGACACTGGTAAAATGCTTGGAAGGGACTCCCCCAAGGGACCCCTTGTGAACGAGGAAGGCCTGAGGCGGCTCTTGCCTCTCCGGCCGAGCAGCCAGAGGAGGCTGGTGCCTCTCCAGCCGAGCAGCCGGAGGAGGCTGGTGCCTCGTCCACAATCACGATATCTGGGGCTGGCAGTGCATCTGGAGGACATATGTCCAAACTTCCAGCACTGGAAGCATTGCATAGGGGGCGGGACATAGGGCTTGACATCGCATCGGTAAATCATGACCTTGACCTTCTCAGGCAAGCAGTCACTCTCAAAGGCCAGGATGAAGGCACCGGGAGCATCCCTATTATCCTTGGGCCCCCTAAAGACACTACGGACAAAGTGCACACCTTGTCGTGCCAGGTTCTCCTGTAGCTTGTCATCAGACTGTAGGACAAGATCTCTATGAAAGATAATCCCCTGGACTAAATTTAAGGACTTATGGGGAGTGACATTAACGGGGATGTCACCGAGCTTCTCACAGTCAAGTAATGCCTCTGACTGTGCAGATGAAACGGCTTGTATCAAAATAGCCCCGTTCCTCTTTTTGGAAACAGATGCCACTTCCCCAAACTTATCTTCAAGATGGTGATGAAACAAGAAAGGCCTAGTGGTGGTGGTGGTTGTTGGGATGTTTAAGGGGGACTAAACAGCTAAGGTCATCAGTCCCCCATTCCAAAAACAGGCGAGATGAAAATGTGTAGAGCAGGTAAAACCCCAAGGGGGAGGAGACTTCCCCCCCCCCCCCCCCTCCAGTCACTGAAAGAACACAAATGCCGCAACGAACACTACAGACAAGAAGAGGACAGATGAACACCAGACAGTAAGAAACAGAAGAAAAGAAAAGGCCGGAGACTGGTTGACTGACCACGAGAACAGAACAAAGGGAAAGGGTCAACCATCCGACTACACACTAAAGTCTGCAACCAACGATGAGTGACTCGAGGACAAGAGACACAGAAAGGGAAAGGTGCAAAACCTCCCTAAATGGAAGCATAAAAAGGACTACCACAGATAAAATTTAAAACATCGTCAGCCATGGAGGTATCGTTGCATAAAACCAAAGGCAAAGTGCCCGGGAGATTAATAGACTGCTGGAGGGCACGCAATCGGGGACACTCCAACAAGATGTGGGCGGCCGTCAGCCGGGACCCACACCGACACAGGGGGGGATCCTCCTGACGCAAAACATAGCCGTGCGTCAGATAGGTATGGCCGATGTGGAGACGACACAGGACGACAGAGTCCCTGCGAGAAGCATGCAGGGAGGACCGCCACAGATTGGTCGTCTCCTTAACAGACCATAGTTTATTCGGCGATTTCAGGCTACGCCACTCATCATGCCACATCCCAATCACCTTACGGCGCAACAACAGCTGCAGATCACGAGCTGGGAGGCCGATCTCAAAAGCAGGGGCGTTGATCGCCCTACATTCGTTCCCCGGGACGCCAACGTGACCTGGCGTCCAAACAAAGACCACCGAACGACCAGAGCGGGTAATGGCAGAAACAGACTCCTGAATAAAGGATACCAGAGAAGCTGATGTATAGCAGTGGTCGATAGCCGGGAGCCTGCTCAGAGTGTCACTGCAGATGACGATAGACATACCTGAGCAGGAACGCATATGCTCAAGAGCACGCAATATGGCCACCAGCTCTGCAGTAAAGATACTGCAGCCAGCTGGCAAGGAGCGCTGTTCAACTTGGACAGCGTGAGCAAAAGCATAGGCAGTACGACCATCAACCAGGGAACCATCAGTGTAGACAGTCTCACAGCCTGAAAATGAGGCGAGGAGCGCAAGAAAACGGCGACGGAGGGCCACAGACGGGACCGAGTCCTTGGGTCCTCGTACCAAGTCCAGAAGGACTGACGGCCGGGGCATACACCAGGGAGGTGTGGGTGCACGGACCTGGAAGGGAGGCAGAAGAGGGAATGACCCCAGTTCTGACAGCATGGACTGGACACTGACAGCAATGGAAAGCCCAGACATAGGTCGCCGTTGGGGCAGAGGAAGGACCATGGCAGGGAAAAGCAGGCAATGATTGGGATGGCCTGGCGAGCAATTCACGTGGACAGCATGGTCGGCGAGCAGTCGGTGGCGGTGAATACACAGTGGGGGAACCCCGGCCTCCACTAGTAGACTATACACGGGGCTCGTACGGAAAGCGCCAGTTGCAAGCCGAACCCCACAGTGGTGTATGGGGTCCAACAACGTCGATACTGAGGGTGATGCAGACCCATAGGCAACGCTCCCATAATCAAGCCTGGACTGCACAAGGGCTCTGTACAATCGCAACAGCATGCAGCGATCTGCACCCGAAGACGTGTGGCTCAGGCAGCGGAGGGCGTTGAGGTGCCGCCAGCACTTTTGCTTCAGCTGAGTAATATGAGGAACCCATGTGAGCCGGGCATCAAAGACGAGTCCTAAGAAGCGGCTAGTGTCCAACACTTCAAACAGGTGGCTATCAAGGTAAAGTTCAACATGAGGGTGGACCGTCCGACGCCTGCAGAAGTGCATAACTCGAGTCTTGGCTGCTGAGAACTGAAAACCATGAGTCAGAGACCATGATGCTGCCTTGCAAACGGCTACTTGCAGCCTGCATTCAGCGACTCCCGTAGTCGTTGTACTAAATGAGATGCAGAAGTCGTCGGCTTACAAAGAAGGAGACACCGACGATCCCACGGCTGCAGCCAGGTCATTAATGGCCACTAGAAATAAGGAGACGCTCAACACCGAGCCCTGCGGGACCCCATTTTCCTGTATATAAGATGAACTAGAGGTGGCACTCATTTGCACCCGGAAAGAGTGGCGCAAAAAGAGGTTTTGAAGAAGAGCTGAGAGCTGACCACGAAGACCCCACTCATGCTATGTAGCAACGATGTGATGCCTCAATGTGGTGTACTATGCCTTCCACTGATCAAAAAATACAGCAATGAGATGCTGATGGCGGGCAAAGGCCGTATGATAGCAGATTCCAGCTGCACCAAATTGTCCGCAGCAGACCGGCCCCAACGGAAGCCACCCTGCGATGGAGTGAGGTGACCACGTGACTCAAGGACCCAACAGAAACGCCACCCCACCATACGTTTGAGCAATATGCACAAAACGTTGGTGAGGGTAATGGGACGATAGCTGTCCACCACCAGAGGGTCCGCACCGGGCTTCAAGATGGGGACAATAACACCCTCTCGCCATTGCGACGGGAACACACCCACACTCCAATTGCGGTTAAAGATGGTGAGGATGTGTGTCTGGCAGTCCCTCGAGAGATGCTTCAGCATCTGCGCGTGGATGCAGTCTGGTCCTGGTGCTGTATCAGGGCAATCGTTGAGGGGAGCGAGGAATTCCCTCTCGCTGAAAGGAGCATTTTATTTTTCAGAACGACGGGCGCGGAAGGATAACGTCGTTCGCTTCGCTCGCTCCTTTAGGAGCAAAAGGTGGGGCCGGGGGGGGGGGGGTAAGTTGGAGTCACAGAGCTCGTAGCAAAGTGTGAGGCAAGGTGGTCAGCAATGGCGGCAGCGTCCGTGCAGACAGCGCCGTCCAGGGAGATTCCATGGACACCCATAGGGATCTGGTATCCATAAATCGGCCGGATGCAGGACCACACGAGTGAGGGGGAGATACAGGAGCCAACGGATGAGACATACCTCTCCCAGCACTCCTGCTTACGCCAGGCAATAAGACGACGGGCCAAGGCACGGAGCCTCTTAAATACGATGAGGGTCTCCAGAGACGGTTGCTGCCTATGACGCTGGAGAGCCTGCCTGCAGTCGCGAAGAGCCTCTGCAATCTCCGGCGACCACCGTGGGACAGCCTTCCTCCAAGGGAATGGCAGCCTCGGCCGCAGAAATGGTTGACGTGGTCAAGACACGGACCACCTCGTCAATGTCACCCTGTGGGGTAGAAGAAATGGTGGCAGTGGAAGTGAAAGCCGGCCAGTCACCCTGTTGAGAGCCCAGCGGGGCAGGCGCCCAGAAGAATGACACTGGGGCAGTGACAAATAGATGGAAAAATGGTCACTACCACACAGGTCAGGATGCTCTCCACAGTGGAGAGATGCGACAAGTCGGGGGCTGCAAAGAGAGAGATCAATGGCTGAGAACGAGCCATGGGCCATACTGAAATGCCTGGGAGCACCAGTGTTAAAGAGGCTAAGGTCGAGCTGAGCCAACACATGCTCCACGGCACGACCGCGATCATCGGAGACAGTCCCACCCCATAGAGGGTTATGGGCATTGAAATCGCCCAGAAGCAGCAATGGTGGCAGGAGTTAAGCCATGTCGGGGGAGCTCCCCATCCAGAGGAATGTAGAGAGAGCAAACAGTAATAGCCGGCGAGAGCTCTACCGTGACAGTGACTGCCTCTAAAGGCGTCAGAAGGGGTAACGGCGAGCTACAGATGGAGTGGTAAACAAAGTGGCAAACTCCATCTGACGCTCGTTGACCGGCAGCGTGGTTCTTATAGTATCCCCGATAACCTCGAAGGGCGGGGGTCCGCATTGCTGGAAACCAAGTTTCCTGAAGAGCAATGCAGAGAACAGGGGAAATACTCAGAAGCATCTGGAGCTCGGGCAGGTGGTGGAAATAACCGCCGCAATTCCACTGGAGAATGGAAGCAGGAAGGGTCTGGGAGGGCGTGAAGGCGACTAAGAGGCAGACGGCGCCTCAGAGCCAATGGCCGCCACTGGGGAGCGTCAGCTGCATCCATAGGAAAGGCCCCCAAGGGTTCCATGAGGGCGAGGATCTCCACCTCATCCCCTGAGCCAGAACTATGTGCAGCAGACGGTACTGAAACCGCCGGAACGTCCTTCTTCTTGGAGATGTTCCGTTCCTTCTTCTCGTGTCTGTCCTTTGGGTTAGAGGGCTGGGAGAGCTTCTCTGAAGGAGCGTCGGAGGCTTACGACAACGCAGAAGCCGTACGACCAGTAGGTGCCAGAACCTTCAGCCACTGGCTGACATCCGGCTGCGTAGGAGAAGAAACGGAGAAAGGGAGAGCCCCGAGGACCCCTTCGGCGAGAGAGGAACCGGCAGAGGGAACGCCGGCGGAGAAGGAGGGGGTGGTATCAAGCCCCCAGTTTTTGAGCAGATGCCACTCCCGAAGTATGTGCGGGGGCAGTGACAGAAGAGGGTTTGCCTCCAACTGCTAAGGGGCAACAGAGGAAGGCTTGCCCCCAGACACTAGGGGGACAGACAGAGATGCACGGCCCCGAGGGCCCACTGAAGGCAGCACAGATGGCGACAACAGCCGCCCGCGAGGGCGACGATAACGTGGCTGCAGCATAAGATGTTCGAAGGGGACAGGATGCAACCTTTCAAATTTCAGTTTTGCCTCGCGATAAGTAAGCCGGTCCAGGGTCTTAAATTCCATTTTCTTCCGCTCCTTATGAAGAACAGGGCAGTCCACCGAGCATGGAGAGTGGTGTTCCCCACAGTTGGCACATACAGGCGGATGCAGACATGGAGAAACTGGATGACAGGGGCGTCAACAATCTCGACATGTGGCGCTGGATGGGCAACGGGAGGACATATGCCCAAACTTCCAGCACTGGAAGCACCGCATTGGGGGAGGGACGTATGACTTGACGTCACAAGGGTAAACCATTTCTTTGAACTTCTCGGGCAATACAGCACCCTTGAATGCCAAGATAAAGGCACCGGTGGCCACCCTGTTAGTCTTGGGTCCTCTGTGTACATGGGAGACAAAATGGACACCATGTCATTCGGAGTCGGCTCTCAGCTCGTCGTCGGATTGTAACAATAGGTCACGATGGTAAATAATCCCCTGGACCATATTTAAGCTACTGTGGGGAGTGACGGTAACAGGGACGTCACCCAGCTTATCACACAAGAGCAATGCCCGTGACTGGGCTGGGGAGGACGTCTTGAGCAGGATGGACCCATTCCTCATTTTAGACAACCCCAGCACTTCCCCAAACTAATCCTCCAGGTGTTCCACAAAAAAACAGAGGCTTTGTCATAAGAAAGGAGTCACCATCATTCCTGCTGCAGACAAGGTATTGTGGTACGTACGGCTCCGGCTTGGCACTAGATCTGCGTCCCTCCCACGGCGCAGCCAACGAGGGGAACGACTGAGGCTCAAATTGAGCAGCATCAAAGTCAACTCTGCATCGCTTAGAGACGCTGGTGAATGTGCGACCACCAGCTTGGTGTGATTTATTGCGCTCCATTGCGCCACATCCGCCCAGATGCCACCTACTCCGAACAAGGGCTCTCCCCATGGGCGCCACCCAGCCAAAGCAATGGGTACCTGGCCGATGTCCCGTTGCCCGGAGTCCCCGTGCCCCTGACACAATGGGCACGTACTCCTTGGCATGCATGGGGAGGAAACAGCTTTGGCATCTGTAGTGCGAACCCTGCGTGGTCAGGGGGCTACCACCAAGAGGGTACATGATGACCCCACCACAACGGACTGGCTACTGTGTTGGATTTTAGGTGTTGAAATGGTCCACAGTTGTCGTGGGCGCTAAGAAGGTGTTTGTGCACAAGACGAGAAGGAGGCAACCCAGAAGACATTGGGTGTAAATCCCGCCACACGACAATAGATAGCATGCAAGATGGTGGTGCACAATGGACCAATAGAAAAACGCCACGTAAGGCGTCCTTCCCCAAATGCCTTGCACTAACAACGGAAATTTTGAAAATTGGAGGTCAAACCCGAGAGCGGGCTATCACATAGGGGCGAAACTTTTGAGATTCCTTTTAGTCGCCTCATACGACAGGCAGGAATACGGCGTGCCTATTCTTACCCCCGAACCCGCAGGGGGTGAGAGGCTTAGTGCCCAAAAACGAACCCCCATTGGTTCTGCTCCACACAAGGTATCGCAGTGGATCTGGCTCCTGTCTGTCCGCAGCTCTACGTTCCTCCCATTGGGTGGCTAGGGAATCGAACGATTTGGGGTTATATGTCACAGCATTAAATTCTGTCTTACAACGCTTAGAGACGTTGGTGGTCGTTCGCCCACCGAACTGAGACTTCACCCTCTTCATTGAGGGGCATCCGCCTTTATGCCACCCGCTCCGACCAGGGGCTCTCCCCACGCGCGTCACCCAGACACAGCAAAGGTCACTTGGCAAGATGACCGTTGCCAGGAGTCCTGATGCCCCAGGGAGACGAGCGTCTATTCTTTGGCTTACGTGGGGAGGTGTCAGCTCAGGCATTGGCAGTACGATCCCTGTGTTGTTAGGGGGCTACAACCTAGAGGGTACATGACGACCTCACCCCATCGGGCTGGTTACCGTGCTGGATTTTGGGTGCCATGGGTAGTCCATAGTGATCGTGGGTGCAGATGGTGACACACTAAGGGCGTAACGTAGACAATCCAACAGTTGTGTATGCCCAAAATGAAGGATAGAGTGTGCAGGGACGATGTCAAGTCAATAAAGTGTGCCAAGGTCTTGGGGCACAGAGGACTCACGGTGCACCACATAAGGTGTCCTTCCCCAAGTTCTATTGAACTTGGAAAAATGGAGGCCAAACCCCAATGGGGACCATCACATTAAAGGCTGAAACTGTTGAGACTCCATTTACTCACCCCTTACGACAGGCAGGAATACCGTGGGTCTATTATTACCTCCGAACGTACCGGAGGACAGGTTCGGTTGTAATCCAGTACTGTCCACCAAGCCCATCTGGTGCAGTCATAATGCAGTGCCGTCCGCCAGGTGCGGTTGTAAGGCAACGATGTCGGCCAGGTCTGTGAGGCAGTGCTGTCAGCCAGGCACATCAGGTACGGCCGTAAGACAGTGTGTTGGGCTAGGCTCATCAGGTCTGGTTGTGAGGCAGTGTGGTAGGGCAAGCGCAATGGGTGTGGTAGTCAGGCAGTAGGGTCAGCCAGGCCCATCAGCTGTGCTCAGCCAGGCCCTTCAGGTGCGGTAGCGAGACAATAAGGTCGGCCAGGCCAATCAGGAATTGACTTCAGGCAGTGCAGCCGACCAAATCAAACCAGTTGCGGTTGTGAGGCAGTGCGATCGGCCAGGTGCATCAAGTGCAGTTGAGAGGCAGTGCGATCGGCCAGGCCAATCAAGTGCAGTCGAGAGGCAGTGCGTTCGGCCAGGCCCATCAAGTGCAGTCGAGAGGCAGTGCGTTCGACCAGGACCATAAAGTGCAGTCGAGAGGCAGTGCATTTGGCCAGGCCCATCAAGTGCAGTCGAGAGGCAGTGCGTTCGGCCAGGCCCATCAAGTGCAGTTGAGAGGCAGTGCGTTCGGCCAGGACCATCAAGTGCAGTCGAGAGGCAGTAAGTTCGGCCAGGCCCATCAGGTGCAATCGTGAGGCAGTGCTGTCAGCAAGGCAGTGCTGTCGCCCTGGCCCATCAGATTCAACCGTGAGGCAGTGCTTTCGGCCAAGACCATCAGTAATTAGGCAGTGTGGTCGGCCAGGCCCATCGTGTGCTGCCATCAGGCAGTGCTGTTGACAACTGCCATCAGGTGTAGTCGTGAGGCAGTGCTGTCGGCCAGGCCCATAAAGTGCAGTCGAGAGGCAGTGTGTTCGGCAGGCCCATCAAGTGCAGTCGAGAGGCAGTGCGTTCGGCCAGGCCCATCAAGTGCAGTCGAGAGGCAGTGCGTTCGGCCAGGCCCATCAAGTGCAGTTGAGAGGCAGTGCGTTCGGCCAGGACCATCAAGTGCAGTCGAGAGGCAGTAAGTTCGGCCAGGTCCATCAGGTGCAATCGTGAGGCAGTGCTGTCAGCAAGGCAGTGCTGTCGCCCTGGCCCATCAGATTCAACCGTGAGGCAGTGCTTTCGGCCAAGACCATCAGTAATGAGGCAGTGTGGTCGGCCAGGCCCATCGTGTGCTGCCATCAGGCAGTGCTGTTGACAACTCCCATCAGGTGTAGTCGTGAGGCAGTGCTGTCGGCCAGGCCCATAAAGTGCAGTCGAGAGGCAGTGTGTTCGGCAGGCCCATCAAGTGCAGTCGAGAGGCAGTGCGTTCGGCCAGGCCCATCAAGTGCAGTCGAGAGGCAGTGCGTTCGGCCAGGCCCATCAAGTGCAGTCGAGAGGCAGTGCGTTCGGCCAGGCCCATCAGGTGCAGTGATGAGGAAGTGCTGTCAGCAAGGCAGTGCTGTCGCCCTGGACCATCAGATTCAATCGTGAGGCAGTGCTTTCGGCCAAGCCCATCAGTAATGAAGCAGTGTGGTCGGCCAGGCCCATCGTGTGCTGCCATCAGGCAGTGCTGTTGGCAAGTCCCATCAGGTGTAGTCGTGAGGCAGTGCTGTCGGCCAGGCCCATCAAGTGCAGTCGCGAGGCAGCGCTGTCGGCCAGGCCCATCAACTGCAGTCGTGAGGCAGTGCTGTCGGCAAGGCCCATCAGGTGCAGTCGTGAAGCAGTTCTGTCGGCAAGGCCCATAAGGTTCAGTTGTGAGGCAGTGCTGTCGGCAAGGCAGTGCTGTCGCCCTGGCCCATCAGAGTCAATCGTGCGGCAGTGCTGTCAGTCAAGCCCATCATGTGCGGTCATGAGGCAGTGTGGTCAGCCAGGCACATCGTGTGCTGCCATCAGGCAGTGTGGTCGGCCAGGCCCATCGGGTGCTGCGGTGAATCAGTGCAGTTTACCAGTCCCATCAAGTGCGGTTGTGAGGCAGTGTGTTCGGCCAGGCCCATCAAGTGCAGCCATGAGACAATGCATTCAGCCAGGTCCATCAGATCCGGCAGTGACACAGTGGAGTTGGCCAGGCCCATGGGGTGTGGTCGTCAGGCAGTGAGGTTGGCCAGGCCCATCAGTAGCTTACATCAGGCAGTGCAGCCGGCCAGGCACACCAGTTGTGGTTGTGAGGCAGTGCGTTCGGCAAGGCCTATCAAGTGCAGTCGAGAGGCAGTGCGTTCGGCCTAGCCCATCAAGTGCAGTCGAGAGGCAGTGCGTTCAGCCAGGCCCATCAAGTGCAGTTGAGAGGCAGTGCATTCGCCCAGGCCTATCGAGTGCAGTTGAGAGGCTGTGCGTTCACTCAGGCCCATCAAGTGCAGTCGAGAGGCAGTGGATTTGGTGAGGTCAATCAGGTGTGTTTGTGAGAAAGTGTGCTCATACAGGCCAACTAGGTGGGATCGTGAAGAAGTGCGGTAAGCCAATCGATATCAGGTGTGGTCGTGAGGCAGTGCTGTTGGCCCAGCCCATCAGGTGCGGTTATGAGGCAGTGCAGTCTGCCAGGCCCATCAGTCGCAGTAGTGAGGCAGTGCTGTCAGCAAGGCCCATCAGGTGCTGTCGTGAGGCAGTGCTGTCAGCAAGGCCCATCAGGTGCTGTCATGAGGCAGTGCTGTCTGCAAGGCCCATCAGGAGCAGTCATGAGGCAGCGCTGATGGCAAGTCCCATGAGGTGCAGTCGTGAGGCAGTGCTGTCTGCAAGGCCCATCAAGTGCAGTCAAGGGGCAGTGCGTTCAGCCAGGCCCTTCAGGTGCAGTCGTGAGGCAGTGCTGTTGGCAAGGCCCATCAGGTTCAGTTGTGAGGCAGTGCTGTCGGCAAGGTAGTGGTGTAGCCCTGGCCATCAGATTCAATCGTGAGGCAGTGCTGTCGACCAAGCCCATCATGTGCAGTCATGAGGCAGTGTGGTCGGCCAGGCGCATCATGTGCTGCCATCAGGCAGTGTGATCGTCCATGCCCATCGAGTTCTGTGGTGAATCAGTGCAGTTTGCCAGGCCCATCAGGTGCAGTCGTGAAGCAGTGCGGTCGGCCAGGCCCATCAGGTGCGATCGTGAGGCACTGCTGTGAGCCGAGCCTATCTAGTATGGTCATGAGGCAGTGCTGTCGGCTTGGTCCATCAGGTGCAATTGTGGGGCAGTGCTGTCGGCCAGACCCATGACGTGCGGCCATGAGTCAGTGCGGTCGGCTAGGCCCATTGTGTGCTGTCATCAGGTTGTGCGGCCTGCCAGGCCCATTGTGTGCTGTCATCAGGCAGTGTGATTGTCCAGCCCCATCGTGTGCTCTCATCAAGCAGTGAGGTTGGCCAGGCCCATCAGATTCAATCGTGAGGCAGTGCTGTCCGCCAAGCCCATGAGGTGCGGTCATGAGTCAGTGTGGTCGGCTGGGCCCATCGTGTGCTGTCATCAGGTCGTGCGGTCTGCCAGGCCCATTGTGTGCTGTCACCAGGCAGTGTGGTTGGCCAGCCCCATCGTCTACTCTCATCAGGCAGTGAGGTCGCTCAGGCCCATTGGGTTCTGCCGTGAATCAGTGCAGTTGGCCTGTCCCATCAAGTGCGGTTGCAAAGCAGTGTGGACGGCCAGGCCCATAAAGTGCAGTCGTGAGGCAATGAGTTTGGCCAGGTCCATCAGATTCAATCGTGAGGCAGTGCTGTCCGCCAAGCCCATGAGGTGCGGTCATGAGTCAGTGTGGTCGGCTGGGCCCATCGTGTGCTGTCATCAGGTCGTGCGGTCTGCCAGGCCCATTGTGTGCTGTCACCAGGCAGTGTGGTTGGCCAGCCCCATCGTCTACTCTCATCAGGCAGTGAGGTCGCTCAGGCCCATTGGGTTCTGCCGTGAATCAGTGCAGTTGGCCTGTCCCATCAAGTGCGGTTGCAAAGCAGTGTGGACGGCCAGGCCCATAAAGTGCAGTCGTGAGGCAATGAGTTTGGCCAGGTCCATCAGATCCATTAGTGATGCAGTGGAGTTGGTCAGGCCCATCTGATGTAGTTGTGTGGTTGGAGCGGCAAGGCCCATCAGCTTCAGTCAGAAGAGCCAATCAGGAGAAACAGTGTGGTCGTCCAGGCCAATGAGGTGTGGTCGTGATAAGTGGGGTCATCCAAGCCCATCAAGTGCGGTCTTGAGGCATTACTGTCGGACAGGCGCATGAGGTGCAGTTTTGTGACAGTGCTGTCGGCCAGGCCCATCAGGTGCGTTCGTGAAGCATTGCAGTCGGCCAGGACCACCACATGCAGTTGTGCCACAATACATAGGCCTGGCTCATCAGTTGTGGTTATAAGGCAGTGCTGTCAGCCACGCCCATCATGTGCGATCGTGAGGCACTGCTGTCAGCCACG
The DNA here is from genome assembly GCF_023897955.1 of Schistocerca gregaria. NCBI lineage: Eukaryota > Metazoa > Arthropoda > Insecta > Orthoptera > Acrididae > Schistocerca > Schistocerca gregaria. Next base: position 51,694,091 of record NC_064927.1, read on the forward strand.
CCCATAATGTGCGATCGTAAGGCAGTGTTGTCAGCCATGCCATCATGTGCGATCCTGAGGCTGTGTTGCCGGCCATCCGGTGCGGTCATGAGGCACTGCTGTTAGCCAGTTCCCTCGGGTGTGGTCTTGTGTTAGTGCCTTCGGCCATCCCAATTGGTTGTGGTCATGACACAGTGTGGTTGGCTAGACTCATCAGGTGTGGTTGAGGCAGTGTAGTTGGCCAAGCCCATGGGGTGTGGTCGTCAGGCAGTGAGGTTGCCGGCCATCAGGTGCGGTCATGAGGCACTGCTGTTAGCCAGTTCCCTCGGGTGTGGTCTTGTGTTAGTGCCTTCGGCCATCCCAAGTGGTTGTGGTCATGACACAGTGTGATTGGCTAGACTCATTAGGTGTGGTTGAGGCAGTGTAGTTGGCCAAGCCCATGGGGTGTGGTCGTCAGGCAGTGAGGTTGGCCAGGCCCATCAGTAGCTTACATCAGGCAGTGCAGCCGGCCAGGCACACCAGTTGTGGTTGTGAGGCAGTGCGTTTGGCAAGGCCTATCAAGTGCAGTCGAGAGGCAGTGGATTTGGTGAGGTCAATCAGGTGTGTTTGTGAGAAAGTGTGCTCATACAGGCCAACTAGGTGGGATCGTGAAGAAGTGCGGTAAGCCAATCGATATCAGGTGTGGTCTTGAGGCAGTGCTGTTGGCCCAGCCCATCAGGTGCGGTTATGAGGCAGTGCAGTCAGCCAGGCCCATCAGTCGCAGTAGTGAGGCAGTGCTGTCAGCAAGGCCCATCAGGTGCTGTCGTGAGGCAGTGCTGTCAGCAAGGCCCATCAGGTGCTGTCATGAGGCAGTGCTGTCAGCAAGGCCCATCAGGAGCAGTCATGAGGCAGCGCTGATGGCAAGTCCCATGAGGTGCAGTCGTGAGGCAGTGCTGTCTGCAAGGCCCATCAAGTGCAGTCAAGGGGCAGCGCGTTCAGCCAGGCAAATTAAGTGCAGTCGAGAGGCAGTACGTTCAGCCAAGCCCATGAAGTGCAGTCGAGTTTCAGTGCATTAGGACAGGCCCATGAAGTGCAGTCGTGAGCCAGTGAATTCTGCCAAGCCCATCAGGTGCAGTCGTAAGGCAGTGCTGTTGGCAAGGCCCATCAGGTTCAGTTGTGAGGCAGTGATGTCGGCCAGACCCATGAGGTGCGGCCATGAGTCAGTGCGGTCGGCTAAGCCCATCGTGTGCTGTCATCAGGTTCTGCGGCCTGCCAGGCCCATTGTGTGCTGTCATCAGGCAGTGTGGTTGTCCAGCCCCATCGTGTGCTCTCATCAAACAGTGAGGTCGGCCAGGCCCATCAGATTCAATCGTGAGGCAGTGCTGTCCGCCAAGCCCATCAGGTGCGGTCATGAGGCAGTGTGGTTGGCCAGGCCCATTGGGTGCTGCCATCAGGCAGTGTGGTCGGCCAGGCCCATCGGGTGCTGCCGTGAATCAGTGCAGTTGGCCAGGCCCATCAAGTGCGGTTGTAAAGCAGTGTGGTCAGCCAGGCCCATAAAGTGCAGTTGTGAGGCAATGCGTTCAGTTAGGTCCATCAGATCTGGTAGTGATGCAGTGGAGTTGTCCAGTCCCATCAGATGTAGTCGTGTGGTTGGAGCGGCCACTCCCATCAGGTGCAATCAGAAGGGCCAATCAGGTGATTCAGTGTGGTTGTCCAGGCCAATGGGGTGTGGTCGTAATTAAGTGGGGTCACCCAAGCCCATCAGGTGCGGTCTTGAGGCAGTACTGTCCGACAGTCACATGAGATGCAGTTGTGTGACTGTGCTGTCGGCCAGGCCCATCAAGTGCGTTCGTAAAGCATTGCAGTCGGCCGGGACAACCACGTGCAGTTGTGTCACAATACGTAGACCAGGCTAATCAGTTGCAGTTGTGAGGCAGTGCTGTCAGCCACGTCCATCATGTGTGATCATGAGGCAGTGGTGTCAGCCACGCCCATCATGTTCGATCGTGAGGCAGTCCTGTCAGCCTTGCCCATCATGAGCGATAGTGAGGCAGTGCTGTCAGCCATTCCCATCATGTGTGATCGTGAGGCAGTGCTGTTGGCCTGGCCCATCAGCTGTGGTCGTGAGCCAGAGCTGTCAGCTAGGTTAATCGGTTGTGGTCTTGAGAGAGTGTGTTCCACCAGGGTCTTTGGGTTCTGTAGTAACACAGCATATTCAGCGAGTCTCATCAGGTGAGGTCGTGAGGCAGTGTGTTAGGACTGGCCCATTGGGTGAAGTCATCAGGTGCAGTCGTGAGGCAGTGCTGTCGGCAAGTCCCATCAGGTGCAGTCGTGGGGCAGTGCTGTCAGCAAGACCCATCACGTGCAGTCGTGAGGCAGCGCTGTCAACAAGGCCCATCAGGTGCAGTCATGAGTCAGTGCTGTCGACAAGGCCCATCAGGTGCAATCGTGAGGCAGTGCTGTCGGCAAGGCCTATCATTTGCAGTCGTGAGGCAGTGCTATCTGACAGGCGTATCAGGTGTGGTCGTGAGGCAGTACTGTCACACTGGCCCATCAGGTGCAATCGTGAGACAGTGCTGTCAGCCAAGCCCATCAGGTGCAGTTGTGAGGCAGTGCAGTCATGAGCATCAGGTCCGGTCTTAAGGCAGCCAGTCCGCCAGGCCCATCATGGGCTGTCATCAGGCAGTGCAGTCGGGCAGGCCCATCATGTGCTGTCATCAGGTCTTGCATTCTGCCAGGCCCAACGTGTGCTATCACCTGGCTGTGCAGTCTGCAAGGACTATCGGGTGCGTCTGTGCAGCCCGCAAGGCCCATCGGGTGCATCTGTGCAGCCCGCACGGCCCATCCGGTGCGTCTGTGCAGCCCACAAGGCCCATCGGGTGCGTCTGTGCAGCGCCCAAAGCCGATCGGGTGCGTCTGTGCAGCCTGCGAGGCCCACTCTGTGCGTCTGTGCAGCCCGCGAGGCGCATTGGGTGCGTATGTACAGACCGCGAGGCCCATCGGGCATCGGGTGTGTCCGTGCAGCCCGTGAGGCTCATTGGGTGCATCTGTGCAGCGCGCGAGGCCCTATGGGTGTGCAGCCTGCGAGTCCCATTGTGTGCGTCTGTACAGACCGCGAGGCCCATCGGGCATCGGGTGCGTCTGTGCAGCCCACGAGGCTTATTGGGTGCGTCTGTGCAGCCCGCAAGGCTCATTGGGTGCGTCTGTGCAGCCCGCGAGGCCCTATGGGTGCGTCTGTGCAGCCAGCGAGGCCCATTGTGTGCGTCTGTACAGACCGCAAGGCCCATCGGGCATCGGGTGCGTCTGTGCAAGGCCCATCGGGTGCGTCTCTGCAGCCCGCAAGGCCCATTGGGTGTTTCTGTGCAGCCCACAAGGCCCATCGGATGCATCTGTGCAGCCTGCGAGGCCCATCGGGTGCGTCTGTGCACTCCGCGAGGCCCATCAGGTGTGGTCGTTACACAGTGCAGTCCACCAGGGACATCAGGTGCGGTCATGAGGCAGTGCTGTCGGCCAGGCCCATCAGGTGCGGTCATGAGGCACTGCTGTCGACCAGGCCCATCAGGTGTGGGTCGGCGATCCACTGCGGTCAGCCAGGCGCCTCTGGTGAGTCGGCGATGCATTGCAATCAGGCAAGCCCATCAGGTGTGCGTCAGTGAGGCACTCCGGTCGGCCAAGAGGATCAGGTGCGGCAGCGAGGCCAGTACCATCAGGTGTGGTGGCGAGGCAGATAGGAAAGCCAGGTTCATCAGTTTCGGTTGGAGAAATGAAGCAATGCGTTCTTCCATTTCCATTATGTGAGGCATTGAGGCTGTACGTTCAGTCAGGCACATTATATGAGGAACTCAGGCAGTGTGTTCGGCAAGGCCCATCAAGTGCACTCCCAAGGACATGCCGATGTCCAGGCCTATCTCGTGCTGTTGTGAGGCCGTGCTGCCAGCCGAGTCCATCAGGCGGAGTAGACGAGGCCCATAGGGTGCAATAGAGCAGGCACATTGTGTGCGATAGTCCAGGCCCATGTGGTGTGCGGAGGCGAGGCGGTGTGGCGCGGTCGGCCAGACCCATGTGGTGTGCGGCGACGAGGCGGTGCGGTGCAGTCGGCCAGGCCCATGTGGTGTGCGGTGGTGTGGTGGTGCGGTGTGGTCGGCCAGGCCCATTGGGTGTGGCAGCTAGGCCCATCGGGTGTGATGGCCAGGCCCATCGGGTGTGGCGGCCAGGCCCATCGGGTGTGGCGGCCAGGCCCATCGGGTGTGGCGGCTAGGCCGATTGGTTGCGGAGACAAGGCGGTGTGGTTTTCCACCCCCATAGGGTGCGGCTGCAAGGTGGTTCGGTCGGCCAGGCACATCAGGTGCGGCAGCAATGTGGTGCGGTTGGCCAGGCCCATCGAGCCTGTAAAAAACAATGGAATTTCTATCAAAAAGCCCTGTCTTTAAACTGGCTGAATCTGTTTGTTGATAGTTCACGAATGAATTACGGATGATTTCCACTTAAGCTTCACCATATATTCCACACAAAGCACTCTTTTGTTATGCTTTTGAGCACCTCTGCCATAAACTTCCAATGCTGTATGAAGAGTAGCCCCAGAATTGAGTAAAGTGCTTCACTTATTAGTGTTTATCGAAGACAGGTGTGATTAAAGGTCGTCTGTTTTCCAGTGAAACTTCAAGTAACAACCTGTCGGCCTAGAATATAACAGCGGAGAAGGCTGTGCGACGGCGGTAGCTACTTGTATGCTTACTAGGACTATACGACAACAGGTGTGTCCCCAATATGAAGAGAATGTAAGCACCACTTCGACTAACTGTTGTCTCACTAGAAGATGAGCCATGACTTGTCAAATGTATTACGTGCTTCAATGGAAATTGTAGGTATTGAAGGACATTGATTATTTTTATGTCACAATTTGCTTGCAACACATCTTTGTAAATCAGCTAAGTTAAGTATTGTCAACTGAATTTACTGTAATGAACTCCACTGATATGGTATATATTAAAAACAGAGATTCCAGGACATACCAAGCGGGAAAGCGCTGGTAGACAGGCACAATAAAATAATACACAAACACACACACACACAAAATTTCGAGCTTTTGCAACCGGCGGCTGCTTCATCAGGAAAGAGGGAAGGAAGAGGAAAGACGAAAGGATGTGGGTTTTAAGGGAGAGGGTAAGCAGTCATTCCAATCCCAGGAGCGGAAAAACTTACCTTAGGGGAGAAAAGGATAGGTATACACTCGCAGACACACACACATATACAGACACAAGCAGACATATTTCAAGGCAGCGAGTTTGGGCAGAGATGTCAGTTGATGCGGAAGTGCAGAGGCAAAGATGATGTTGAATGACAGGTGAGGTATGAGTGGCGGCAACTTGAAATTAGTGGAGATTGAGGCCTGGTGGATAGCAGCATTACCGCTGCTATAAAATCCACTGTTCCAAGTTCACAAACATTTCGTGTAAACTCGTGAATACTATTTCACAGCTTCAGTTCCTTTCACCCATTAAACAACCATCTCAGCTATTTCTAACAACTTTCGTTTTATAGCCATTCCCGTTTTTCCCAGATAACCGATCATTTTTAGCAGCTTCCCACAGGTTTAAACGTTATTATTTCTTCATCAAACAATTGTTAGCCGCATTTCCATAACCTGCCAGTACATTACCAGTCCTTTCAATACATTTACACGCACTTTTTAGAAATTTTTTTCGAGATTTTTATAAAAAAAAATTTAAAATTTTTTTTCGTAATTTTCATGAATTTACCCAATCTTTTGGAGACAACAAAACTACCTAACCTTTGCACCCATTGTTGTTAACCAATCTCAGTTCAGCAGAAGCTCATCTCAAACCAACACTTTTTCGACTTTTTTCACACCTTTAGCTCTCCCTATATAAATTTCTATTTATTTTCAGTTTAACCTCATATTACCTTTTCCACCTTCTAATGCCATGTCAACCTCACAACATCCCTACAACGACCCCATTAAATTTTATTTACATTCACTCTGCAAACATGCCTTCACCCTAGCCAGATTACGCTCCCATATTTGATTTACTCAGGTTCTCTGACATTTGGCATTACCCCCAAAGGCCTCACAATTAAAGTTCCCATTTCTGGCTGCAATCCTCCTTTCCATCAGTCCTTATACCAGTTTCAAACTATACAATCCAGAGCCCCCACCCGCCTAATCCTTCACCTATAAATTGACTCGGCCAATGAACACACCCGTCAACTC